>NC_135494.1:2784516-3029292 GCF_052094955.1 Ictidomys tridecemlineatus | reverse complement strand
TCCTCCTCCCCTCCTCCTCCTCCCCTCCTCCTCCTCCATCTCCTCCTCCTCCTCCTCCTCCTCCATCTCTCTCCTCCTCCTCCTCCTCCCCTCCCTCCTCTTCCTCCCCTCCTCCTCCTCCATCTCCCTCCTCCTCCTCTCCTCCTCCTCCTCCCTCCTCCTCCTCCTCCTCCTCCTCCTCCTCCTCCTCCCCTCCTCCTCCTCCTCCTCTCCTCCCCCCTCCTCCTTCTCGTCCTCCTCCTCCCCTCCTCCTCCTCCTCCTCCATCTCCTCCTCCTCCTCCTCCTCCTCCATCTCCTCCATCTCCTCTTCCTCCATCTCCACCTCCTCCTCCTCCTCCTCCTCTTCCTCCTCCTCCTCCTCCATCTCCTCCTCCTCCTCCTCCTCCCCTCCTCCTCCTCCTCCTCCCCTCCTCCTCCTTCTCCTCCTCCCCTCCTCCTCCTCCTCCTCCATCTCCTCCTCCTTCTCCACCACCTCCTTCTCCTCCTCCTCCATCTCCTCCTTCTCCTCCTCCTCCTCCTCCTCCTCCTCCTCCATCTCCTCCTCCTCTTCCTCCATCTCCTCCTCCTCCTCCATCTTTTCCTCCTCCTCCTCCTCCTCCTTCTCCTTCTCCTCCTCCTCCTTCTCCTCATCCTCCTTCTCCTCCTCCTTCTCCACCACTCCTCCTCCTCCTCCTCCTCCTCTTCCCCCTTCCCCTCCCCCTCCTCCATCTCCTCCTCCTCCTTTTTCTTCTCCTCCTCCTCCTCTTCCTCCTCCTCCTCCTCCAACTCCTCCTCCTTCTCCTCCTTCTCATTCTCTTCCTCCCCCTCTCCCTCCTCCATCTTCCCCTCCTCCATCTCCCCTCCTCCATCTCCCGCTCCTCCATCTCCTCCTCCTCCTCCTCCATCTCCTTCTCCCTCTCCTCCTCCTCCTCCTCCATCTCTCCTCCTCCCATCTCTTCCTCCTCCTCCTCCTCCCTCCTCCTCCATCTCCTCCTCCCTCTCCTCCTCCTCCTCCTCCCCCTCCTCCTCCATCTCCTCCTCCTCCTCCATCTCCTCCTCCTCCTCTCCTCCTCCTCCTCCATCTCCTTCTCCCTCTCCTCCTCCTCCTCCTCCTCCTCCTCCTCCTCCACCTCCATCTCCTCCTCCTCCTCCTTCTCCTCCTCCTCCTCCTTCTCCTCCTCCTTCTCCTCCTCCTTCTCCTCCTCCATCTCCTCCTCCTCCTCCTCCTCCTCCTCCTCCTCCATCTCCTCCTCCGTCTCCTCCTCCTCCTCCTCCTCCTCCATCTCCTCCTCCTCCTCCTTCTCCCCCTCCTCTTCCTCCCCCTCCTCTCTTCCTGGCCTGGCCTCTTCTTTCCCCTCTCTCTCCTCCATCTCCTCCTCCTCCTTCTCCTCCTCCTCCTCCTTCCCCTCCTCTTTCTCCTCCTCCTCCTCCTCTCTCCTCCTTCCTCTCCTCCTGCCCCCCTCCCCCTCCCCTCTTCCTGGCCCCGCAGCTGGTTCGCATTAGCAGGCCCCTGGCTCAGGGAATCCGGTCCTGGGGAGCTTCCTGAAGAAAGGGATCCGCTCCTCCTCGGAGCCCGGGACTCGGCAAAAACGACCCCAGAGCCGAGGCCCGGGGAGGCCCAGCCTGTGGGGCCCCACACCGGGCACAGGGGCGCTGGGGGTCACCCAGGGGCAGCTTCTGTCCTGGGCGGGGGCAGGTCCCTCCCTAGGAGCCAGAGGAGTCGGCCCAGAGGCGGCTGCTTTCCTGCAGGACCGACCCGGGAAGCCCCGGGTCCCCGCCCTGGGTGACCTCCGCCTTCCCGCAGCGGGCCTCTAGCTGCGGTCTCCCTGGAGGCTGCCTCCTGGGGTCCAAGTCCCCATCCCACCCACACCCACCCCCAATCCTGCCGCCTGCCCCCGGGACACAGACGCACCCCCAGAGGCTCAGCTGGGGGGCGGGGCTGTGGCTTGATTGACACTTGCCCTCGGGCCGCCCAGGGCGGGTGACAAAGGCACGCCGCCCCTCCCCCACAGCAAGACTCTCCGCCGAGAGAGAAACGGGAGCTTTTCTGGAGAAGAATTTCCACTTAAACTTGCAGAAATGGAGGCCCCGAGGAGCAGGCGCTGGGGTGTCCGGCTCAGGGGGGGACGTGGGCGGCCAGCAGACGAGTGGACAGGGGGCTCGGCTCTCGAGGTCACAGGGGCTCAGCCAGGCGGTGTGCAAGGTCCTCTGTGTCCTCGGAGACCAGGAGGCTCCTGTCCTCCACCTGCAGAGAGGCACCTGGCCCAGGAGGTCCCGTGGCCTAAGCCAGAGGAGGTCACAGGGCCCTGCCCAGGGGTGATCTGCCCCGAGAAACCCTAAATATTCTTTTTTTCCTGTTCCCCAGGCTTTTAGGCTCTGGGGCAAGACCATCATCGGGTGGAGGATGAAAATTTTAAATAAACTCTTCCCTGGGCTGAGAGCTCAGACCTCGCTTCTTCAGTCGGCAACCTTGACAACTGTCCCAAACACCCGCTCCCTTCCCTGCGGAACCTGTCACCCTGGAAATCAGGCACAGGGACTTCAACCCGCCTGCAAAGACCCTTCAAGCCCTGGGGGAAAAAAAACAATCTACACCCCAAATGCAGCGAGGCTTTGGATTAAGACTTGGGTTCTTTCCATTTCAATCCATTTCTTCCTGCATCCACTTAGAATATTTTTTTCCTCTCCTTTTGTTAATAGAGCAGAAATCTGCACCATATCCTATGTTTTTCAAGGAAAAAAGAAGGCCAAGAATGTTAACCTTATTCCGTTCAAAACCTTTTTTTTTTCTGATGGGAAAATAGAATAAAGAATGCAAGAAAAATAAATCAAGACAGAAAAAAAATCCCCAGAAGAACAAATATCCAGTGTGTGCCTGGTGTGTGTGTGTGTGTGTGTGTGTGTGTGTGTGTGTGTGTGTGTAGGGCAGCTCCAGAGACATCCCAGATCGCTCTGGGAAGGGGACCCGCCGCCTTAAAGTGAGGAAGAGACTGAGGTTCCCGGAAGCCCACACCTGCCATCCAAGCAGATCCGGAGGCTGAGGCAGGAGGATCGCGAATCGGAGGCCCATCTCAGCAATGCAGCGAGACCCTGTCTCAAAATTTTTAAAAAAATAACAAGAAAGAAATAAAGAAAGAAGGGAAGGAGAGAAAGAGAGAGAGAGAGGGAAAGAAAGAAAATAATGTCCCTTCCAAAATTTGAACAGGGTCACCAAGACACAGCCTCCACATGGGGCGGGTTTGAGGGCCTCTGAGCCTGTTCCTGGGCACGACCTGACAAGCGCGGGGACCCACCTGGCGAGGCTCCTGGTCCAGTTTGCTGACCCGGAGCTCAGGCGAGGACCGGCCACGCCTTCCAGCTCCCGAGGTCCCCTGCGCAGGGCACGGAGGTCGGTCCCGTCTCCCCCTGGCCTCAATTCTCTGCTTGGGACACCAGGGACAGCGCAGAAGAAGGGCCAGGGGCTGTCATCCGAGTCCCACGGCCCAGCGGACCCCGTGCTCTGGAAATGCACCCGACCCACCGGGGCTCTGGGTCACCGCTCCCAAGTCCCCAGGCCCTGTGTGGCGCGCACCGAGCTGCCCGCGGGGGACGGGGCAGCCGCAGACCACCGGTGCGCACGGCCCAGAGCAGGCCAGGCCCGTCCAGGGCCAGGTGGGGGCAACCCCAGGGAGGACCCAAGTCCACGGAGACCTGCACGGTCAGCAGAGATGGACACAGAGACAGAGCGACCGAGTTAAGGACCGACAGACGGAGGGTCACTTCCCAGGTAACAGATGGCACTGGCGGATCAGCCGGGGCGCCCTGTTATCGCTCCTGTGGCCCCATTGGTTCCTTCCCAGAAGGACAAAGAGGACCCCCTCCTGACCCTCCCATCCCTGGTCTCGTGGGGGAAATCCCTCCTGCACCGCAGCAGCTTGAGCAGGTTGGTCCTGAAGGCGGCTCTATCCTTGGGCACTTGGGGGGTCTTTGCTGCGACTTTGTAGGTATCAGGGCTGCCGCGGAGGCCGCCCATGGCACCAACTGTGACCTGGATGTCCTCTGCTGGAGACTGCGACTCCCGCCCCCAGTCCCTGCAGCCTGGACTCCACTCCAGCTCTTTCTGGTGAATTGTGATTGGATGCTTCCCAAGTGTCAAACGGGGGTCCTTCAAGAGGGACATCCCCTCCGGCCCTGTCCTCTCTCTCCCTCTGAGGGCCGAGTGGTGGTTCTCAGGAGACCCAGGGCCTTGGGAGGGCGGCTGGAAAGCCTCCGGGTGGCTCTCTGCAGGTTCCAGAAGGGGAAGAGTCTGGACTCTCTTTTGGGGTACCCACCTAAATCTTACTCCTGGGTCTGAATCCAAACACACCTGCACCCTCCTGTCCACTACGGCAGGATTCATGGCCGACAGGAAAGGGAATCAAGCCAGGTGTCCCTCAGCTCAGGAACAGACCTCGGGGTGCATAGCCACGATGGAATACTATTCAGCCGGTAAAAAGGAAGGAAATTCTTGCTGTTTCCTCTATGGGTGGAACAAGAGGACCCACACACACACCGCACCGATGGACAGTCCAGGGGCTGAGGCTTTGGCTCAGTGGTGCAGAGCTTGCCTATCCCGTGTCAGGCACTGGGTTCGATTCTCAGCACCACATATCAATCAATAAAAAGCACAGACCATCAACAACAAAAAAAATCTATATATAAAGAAATGATTGACAGCTGGGTTGCCTTGATATTGACAAATTGTCAAATAATGGCCATCAAGCATCTGGGTTCTCCACATCGGCATCCATGACATGGATGCAATCCGGGAAAATAATTCTTTTTTGCAACTGACAGCGTGATCCAAACTGAGAACAATTTTTTTTTTTTTTTTTGCAAAAAACGATTCTGGTGAATCACCCCCACGAAGCACTGAATCCTGGTGCCCAAGATTTTAACAAGCAGAGAGTGTGGCGCTCGGATAACGGGCTTTTGTGCACCGTAGAGAAACACCAAGCCTTCTCCAGAGGAAGCCGTTGGTGGTGATAAAGTCCCGAGTGTGGTGTTGGTCACGTTGGTGTCAATCTTGACTCGATCAAGTGACAACATTATTTGCTAATAAAATGGATGGATCGCGGTCTTTATCAACATGTTTGACTCATTTATACAGAATATGGGGCTGTTTTTTTTTTTCTTTCCTGTCTTTTTAGCCATTTGGAGGCAGACATGCTCAAAGAATGTCGTGGAAGCAGATTTCTGCTTTGCAAGTGGATTTTAAGACATAAAAATAAACTGCACGTTGAGTCCATTGAAAAGGTTGGAGCCTCCAATCCAAACGGGATAATTAATCTGTTTTTGACGATTGGGGGAAATAGACCCTTTTTTTCAGGATGAGATTAATAATATATATTTTTGTTTTGGTACCAGGGATCGAACTCAGAGACACTCGACCCCTGAGCCCCGTCCGCAGCCCAATTTTTGCATTTTATTTAGAGACTGAGTCTCACTGAGTTGCTTAGGGCCTCGCTTTGGCGGAGGCTGGCCTCCAACGAGCGATCCTCCTGCCTCAGCCTCCCCAGCTGCTGGGATGACAGGCGTGGGCCACGGCACCTGGTTCACCTACATAGTTCTGCACCACGGTCCGCGGCCCTTGCCCTGAGCCAAGAGTGGGAGTCACCTACGTGAACATGCCACCCATCTGCCCTCTTCCTCCTCCCTCCTGGCCTCTATCGGAGGCTGGCTGTGCAAACAGCTATTGCCCAGGGTCTTAGAAAGCCTTTGGGGCCAGAATTGGATGATGGAGAATCAAGTGACGGGACTGGTCTCTGCTGACCTGTGTCCCTTCCCATTGCCCCACCTGGTCACCTCCTTGGATGGTGAGTGTAAGGGTGACCACCGGCAAGATGGTGTATTCTCTGCTTCATGCCATTTCTCCTTCCCTGGTACCACGGCGGGTTGAACTAAACTGAGGCTCCTGCTGCTTCGAAGACACAAGAGAGTGAGGGACAATGAGTGACTTGGACAATGACCGCCATTTGGAAATGGCGGCCATTTCCAAAGCAGAGTCTGTCCCAGCAAACCAAGGAAGGACCTCTCACTGGAGAGGCTCACACACAGTCCCCTGAGACGCTCCATCCTATGCTCGGAACCTTCTGGAGAATGCTGACCAGGAAGTCATGAAGTCGGCCATCTTCCAATATGGCGGCAGGGACGCGTCTGGCTGGGGGATTCAGAGCTACAATGAGCATTTCAGGTCCCTGAAAAGTGGTGAGTCAGAAGGACTCAGAGATTTTTGACTATTCCTTGAAAGTCCACCTGGAGGGATTTGTCTGAAAGGAAGAACGTTGGTCATCATTTAAGTGGGCACCATGTTTTTTTTCCCATGAGCAAAAGGCAACTGAACGGTTCCTCCTCTCTGTCTGGTTTACCCTGTGACAAGACCAATCCACGTGAAGGTTGTACCCAAACAGCCCACTCTTTGCCACTGATCTGGGTCAACATTCCCCAAAAAAGACCATAGATACATAACTAATGTTGGAATGACCCCATCCCTGGAATATTTTTGGAATAAGAGAGAAAAGTGGGAAAACTAGTAAGGAAAGAACAAGGAAGGGCAGAAGAAGAGACCACCCCAGATGCAGATGGATGTGTCAGTTAGCTTTTCGTTACTATGACATGTAGTTGACTTCAACGAAGGAGAGGAGAAAAAAAAAAACTTATTTTCGCTCTTGGTTTCAGAGGTCTCAGTCCGCAGTCAGCTGTGTCCATGACTCTGAGCCTGAAGGAGAGCATTATGGCGGAATGGAGTGGTACAGGGAAGCCATAGGAAATTGGACTCTTTTTTTCTTTTTTCTGAATTCATAAGTATTTCGGGTCGCCCAAGGTCACATGGATAAGTGCTCTTCAACTGAAATTCTTTTCCTGAGGACCTGGAGTGACAGATTGACTAGTGCGATCTTTGCGCCACGTTCGTTATTTTACTTACTTAATTTTGTGCATTCTATGCAGGTGCACGTTTTCATACCCGTAAGCCTTTATGAGATATCTTTGACCTGTTGAAATTACTCATCCCATAAAATATAGTGCTTTGGATATGAGGTGTCCCTCGAAAAGTCCCCGCGTGAATGCGGGAAGGTTCAGCAGTTAAATGATTAGATCATGAGAGATGCAAGCTGATCAGTGGATTAATCCATTTGCTGGATGGATATCTGAATGGACTCACTGGGTGGTGACTGCAGCAGGAGGGGTGTGGCTGGAGGAGATGGCCCTGGGCTGTGCCTTTGGGGTTTCCATCCGGTCCCTGGTGGGCAGAGCTCTCTCTGCTCCCTGGTGCAACTTAATAGTGGATTAATCCACTTAAATGGACTCACTGGGTGGTGACTGCAGCCGGTGGGGTGTGGCTGGAGGAGGGGGTCCCTGGGCTGTGCCTTTGGGGTCTCTGTCCTGTCCCTGGTGGGCAGAGCTCTCTCTGCTCCCTGGTGCCCTGTCCTGAGCTGCTCTCCTCCTCCAGGCCCTGCCACCATCTTGTTCTGCTCCCCTTGGGCCAGAGCCATGGAGTCGGCCACCAGGGACTGGACCTTGGACACCATGAGCCCCAGATCAACTTCTCCTCCTCTAAATGCTCATGTGGGAGACCATGCAGAAACATTCAGAGGTGAAATGACTGGGTTTCGAGAGGTGTAGACTAATAGTGGATTAATCCACTTGGATGGACTCACTGGGTGTAGACTCATAGTGGATTAATCCACTTGGATGGACTCACTGGGTGGAGACTCATAGTGGATTAATCCACTTGGATGGACTCCCTGGGTGGAGACTCATAGTGGATTAATCCACTTGGATGGACTCACTGGGTGGAGACTCATAGTGGATTAATCCACTTGGATGGACTCCCTGGGTGGAGACTCATAGTGGATTAATCCACTTGGATGGACTCACTGGGTGGAGACTCATAGTGGATTAATCCACTTGGATGGACTCACTGGGTGGAGACTCATAGTGGATTAATCCACTTGGATGGACTCACTGGGTGGTGACTGCAGCAGGTGGGGTGTGGCTGGAGGAGGGGGTCCCTGGGCTGTGCCTTGGGGGTCTCTGTCCTGTCCCTGGTGAGCAGAGCTCTCTCTGCTCCCTGGTGTAACCTAATAGTGGATTAATCCACTTGGATGAACTCACTGGGTGGTGGCTGCAGCAGGTGGGGTGTGGCTGGAGGAGGGGTCCCTGGGCTGTGCCTTTGGGGTCTCTGTCCTGTCCCTGGTGAGCAGAGCTCTCTCTGCTCCCCGGTGTAACCTAATAGTGGATTAATCCACTTGGATGGACTCACTGGGTGGTGGCTGCAGGCAGGTGGGGTGTGGCTGGAGGAGGGGGTCCCTGGGCTGTGCCTTGGGGGTCTCTGTCCTGTCCCTGGTGAGCAGAGCTCTCTCTGCTCCCTGGTGCCCTGTCCTGAGTGGCTCTCCTCCTCCAGGCCCTGCCGCCATCTTGTTCTGCTCCCCTTGGGCCAGAGCCATGGAGTCGGCCACCAGGGACTGGACCTCAGACACCCCGAGGGTCCGGTTAGATCTCTTGGCGCATCCTCAGGTCTGGTCCATTGGGATTCAATTTGGGGTCAAGAGCGGACGCCAGTTGTCAAGAATCATCCTTGTGGAGACCCTTGAGATGCCATAAATAGAGGCTCCACGGTCCGGGGTGAGTCCTAGGAGGTCAGAGGCTGAGTGTTCAGTGTTTCGTGTGGCTCAGGAAGACGCCAGTCAGGACCCTGGCCTCGTCCCGTGTGTTTTATGCGAGGGTCCTTAGAAGGAGGCCCTGAGACCTCTCTTCCCCACCTGCAGCGGGGTTCAAGGGTAAAGTCACAGAAGTCTCCCCGGACTTTGCGGATGGGGCAGGCACGTGGGCAAGGCTTTGCATCGAAAGCAACAACCAGTTGGCTCCACGGAGACCTGCAGGAGCCTCCCACCCGTTCATTCCCACAGAATCACCCCAGGCCCGTGAAAATCAGTGACAGGGTCAGGGCCAGGACTTGGAATCCGTGGTTCAGCCACGTCGTCCGGGAAAAAAAGAACAGCAGCCGTGGACAGTGACCATGTGACTCAACCATCCTGGGTACCCACCTGCAACCTGAGGGGAGAAGGAAAAAGTCGGATCAACTGGACATGAGCGGTCATTAAAGACACCACCGTTGAGCCGGGCACAGAGGTGCACGCCTGTCAGCCCAGCAGCTCAGGAGGCTGAGGCAGGAGGATCGCCAGTTCCAAGCCAGCCTAAAGTGAGGCCGTAAGCAACTCAGGGAGACCCTGTCTCTCAATAAAATGCAAAACAGGGCTGGGGACGGGGCTGGGGGTCAAGGGTGGACTTCTGTATCCCATCAACAAAATCAAGGCAAAGACGGATGAGTCGTGGGCACCGCCCGCTCTTACTGGGGCTCCATCATCCTCGACAAACACAGTAGAGGCTCGGGGGGGAAAACCTTCCTGCAGCAAATTCCTCTTGAGAGAGTGCACTGTGGCCTGATGCTTTGCGGTAAAAGGGACAGAAACGCGTAGGATTTCGAAATGGCTTGGTGTCACAGATTTTTGAGTCGCCCCCGCCCCCTAGTGGTCAATTGAGCTGTGTGCATCGCACTCTCCCGGCTCAGTCAGACCGGGAGGGACGAACGTGGGTGGAGATGGAGGTGAGGCGTTTTGCTTTTATTTCCTATTTTATTTTTTTGATGGGCAGATGATGGTGATTTTGTCGGTAACAACAGGAAAGACAGTGGAACGTGCCACACCCTCCTGAGCACAGGTGTCCTCGTGCAAAGTCACTACCTGGGAAATTTCCAGAAATCAGCGCCTCATCAACTCCAAAAAATCACACTCCCCACAGGGAATCGTTGCAGTTGCTGTGTTTGATGCAGAAATCCTTGCAAAGAGGACAGCCTCCCTCCGGCTGGGTTCTGAAGACGGGGGTCTGGTTTGCAACCTGGGCGGCTGTACATGTGCTCGTCCGTCAGGCTTCCGAGAGTGACGGTGGCCAGTCCCCGTGCAGCTGACCTTGTCTTCCCCAGGGGGCTGCTGCCAGCGAGCGGTCATGCAGACGGCTCAGCCGAGAGCCACAGGTTGCCCCGAGGCCAGGAAAACGCTTTCCCCGCAGCTAAGCGGATGCTTCAGCTTGGCGCTAAGCGACTCTCGATGGTGAGAAATAGCATACAGCCCTGAAGAGGTAAAGGCGCTCCATGGAAACTCACTTTGCTTTTTCTTTCTGCTCTGAACCATCATCATTTGCTGATATTTTTTTTAAAAAAAATAAGGCGTCTTTGACCGGCCTCAGGAAATGTATCCAAACGAGTGTCTCTAAGACAAAGGAACATTCTAGCAAATCTGCCTAGAAGGCAAGAGGAAGCCCAGCCCCGGGGTCTTGGAGGGAGGGCGATATTGCACCATCCCCCAAGCTGGGCTGCTGCATCCTGCAGATCCCCAACAGCCTGTCCAGGCCCCTGAGTGTCCCCCTCCCCCTGGCCACACTGCCAGCCCCAGGTCACCAACCTGAGTGTGGCTGTCCCTTAGAATCAATGGCTCCTCCTGGACTCCCATCCACCAGAAATCGTGTTTGCTTTTTTATCGGGGTTTGTGGGCACCAGGGATCGACCTCAGGGGCACCCGACCCCTGAGCCCCCAGCCCCAGCCCGATTCTGTATTTTATTGAGAGACGGGGCCTCCCTGAGCTGCTTAGGGCCTCGCTAAATTGCTGAGGCTGGCCTCCAATTGACGATCCTCCTACCTCAGCCTCCCAGGCTGCTGGGATGACAGGCGTGCGCCCTGGCACCCGGCCCACTTGGACCATGTCTAGACGTACAGTCCTGGCGTCTTCCCAACATGCACCTTGATGGACAGCCACTAGCACCACCTGCTTCTAGAACTTTCTCATCTTACCAAATTGAAGTTGGGTCCCCATGAAACACCCGTTCCTGGTCCCCGTCCTCAGCACCCCCCACCCCCGCGCCTCCTTTCTCGATGAATCTGACGGCTCCCGGGATCTGGTGCTGGCTAATTTCCACTGTGCTCCTCTCATTTCTTCCCAAACTGGGCATTTTTAATAAAAAAAAAAAAGTCATGCCAACCTCAGACGCTGGGAGTCGGAGACCCACAGGGCGACCTCTGCGCTTGGGAGAGATTATGGGGCCGTCTGGAAACACCCACTGGGGCTGCGGTCGCTCTTTCCATGTGTTACTTAATATTTTAATAGTGATTCCAGTGTTAATGGTTATTCTTTAATGATTCATGTTGATTATTGTTATTAATAATTGTCACAAGTATTATATTAATGAGTATTAATGTAATAAAAATATACATTAATAATTTATATATATATACATAGATTATTTATATATAATAATTTATAATTATATATAAATAATTTATGATTTATATAATAATTTTATTTATATATAATAATTTAATATGATATGTTATATTAATATATTATCATATTATTATATCGCATTATTATATATTATTGTGTATTATATATTATATTATAAATTATTGTATTATTATATATCATATTATTATATATTGTATTATTATATATTATATTATTGTATTATTATATATTATTGTATTATTATATATCATATTATATATTATTGTATCATTATATATCATATTATTATATATTATTGTATTATTATATATCATATTATATATTATTGTATTATCATATATTATATAATTATATATTATTGTATTATTGTATATCATGTTATATTATTGTATTATTATATATTATATATTATTGTATTATTATATATCATATTATTATATATTATTGTAGTATTATATATCATATTATATATTATTGTATCATTATATATCATATTATTATATATTATTGTATTATTATATATCATGTTATATTATTGTATTATTATATATTATATAATTATATATTATTGTATATTGTATGTCATATTATATATTATTGTATTATTATATATTATATATTATTGTATTACTATATATCATATTATTATATATTATTGTATTATATATCATATTGTATATTATTGTATTATTATATATTATATTGTTGTATATTATATATTATTTTATTATTATATATCATATTATATACTATTGTATCATTATATATCATATTATTATATATTATTGTATTATTGTATATCATGTTATATTATTGTATTATTATATATTATATATTATTTTATTATTATATATCATATTATATATTATTGTATCATTATATATCATATTATTATATATTATTGTATTATTGTATATCATGTTATATTATTGTATTATTATATATTATATATTATTGTATTATTATATATCATATTATTTATTATTGTATCATTATATATCATATTATTATATATTATTGTATTATTGTATATCATGTTATATTATTGTATTATTATATATTATTGTATTATTATATATCATATTATATATTATTGTATCATTATATATCATATTATTATATATTATTGTATTATTATATATCATGTTATATTATTGTATTATTATATGTCATCTTATTGTATATTACATATTATCATATTATTATGTTATATTATTATTTATTAATATGAATTTGCTATTAATAATATGGATATTTAACATCAATATCATCATATTCATAGCATTGATATCATCATAGTATCAGTATGTGACATTGGTATTAGTCCAGTCCATTCCTGGCATTAGCCTTGCTGATGATGCCATGTCCTTCTTTCCTGTGACTCGATGGCACCTGTCTGTTGGGGTCTGGGCTGACGGTGCCTCGGCTGTGGCTCTACTTGTCTTGACCTTTGTGGAAGGACCCCCGGGGCGTGCACCTGCCTCCCCTAAAAATCCAGCGAAACCATTTCCCTGTTTTCCCTTGAAGACGGTCTCTCCTCCTCTGTCCCCAGGAACCCCGGGGACAGCCCCGGATGCCACTTCACACCAACGACGTCAGTCATGGTGCTTACTGGTGACAACGACACTCGTCGGGTGCTTCTTTTGCAGCAGGTGACTCCCACGAAGTCACCTGTACAAGGCTCTCGGCGGATCTCTGCGGGTAGGACAGAGTCCTCCCCGTCACACACGCGTGTGAGCGCACACACGCGCAGTGAAGAGGGCAGAGAAAGTTCAGGGTTGGCAGGGGACAGGCATCTTGCCTCAGAACCAGGTCCTTGTCCATCAGGAAGACAAAGAAAGAAGAAGAAAGGAAAGAACAACCAAGTTTGCAAACCGACTCCAGCAGGGCCCCCAGGCTCCATGGAGACCCCACTGGGGACATGAAATGACTCTGATTTATTAGGTGCAGGGGTCGGGCGTCTGCCAGGAGGGGTTGCTAACCGGACCCCCTCCCAGTGATGGCACGGAATCCACCTTCCCCAGCGCAACTTGAAGGGGAGCTAAAGTCTGGGCATTGGAACAAGGTGGTGGCCGCCATTTTGGTCCAAAATGGCAGACCCACTCAGGCATGTGGTGTGGCTCGGATCTGGACTGTTCCCCTGTGACTCCTGAGCTCCTCAGTGGGTGAATCCATTGATGGGTTCACACTTGAATGGACCCCTGAAAAACGGTGGGAACTGTAGGCGGTGGGACCTATGGGGACAAAATAAGACAATGGAGATGTGGCCATGACGACTATATCCTGTCCCTGGCTCCTGTCTCTCTAGTACCAGGCTGCCCTGTCCTGAGCTGCTCTCCTCCTCCAGGCCCTGCCGCCATATTGTGAAATGATTGGGTTGTAAGAGGTGTAACCTAATAGTGGATTAATCCACTTGGATGGACTCACTGGGTGTAGACTCATAGTGGATTAATCCACTTGGATGGACTCACTGGGTGGTGGCTGCAGCAGGTGGGGTGTGGCTGGAGGAGGGGGTCCCTGGGCTGTGCCTTTGGGGTCTCTGTCCTGTCCCTGGGGAGCAGAGGTCTCTCTGCTCCCTGGTGTAGACTAATAAGTGGATTAATCCACTTGGATGGACTCACTGGGTGTAGACTCATAGTGGATTAATCCACTTGGATGGACTCACTGGGTGGTGGCTGCAGCAGGTGGGGTGTGGCTGGAGGAGGGGGTCCCTGGGCTGTGCCTTGGGGGTCTCTGTCCTGTCCCTGGTGAGCAGAGCTCTCTCTGCTCCCTGGTGCCCTGTCCTGAGCTGCTCTCCTCCTCCAGGCCCTGCCGCCATCTTGTTCTGCTCCCCTTGGGCCAGAGCCATGGAGTGGGCCACCAGGGACTGAACCTTCCAAACCATGAGTCCCCAATGAATCTTTCCCAGCTAAGTTGACTTTTCTCGGGTGTTTTGTCACAGTAATGGAAATCTGACTGACACAGCAGGTCTGTGGTGGGTAACTAGTGACCCCACCGCTCACGGAGCGGTGGGCAGGATGTCACTTTCTTTGTCGCAGCCACAGAAGGGGAAGGTCCCGCAGCACGGCTGCAGCCACGGTTTCCAAATGGTGTGGAACACAGACAACTGTCGAGGGACAGGCGTCAGGGACCCGCGGTGCTCCTTGATGGCGGCCTCCATCTTCTTGATGACAGAGTCGAACAAGGCTTCATTGTCGGAGGTAAGCGGTTGGGACTCGGAAGGGTCTCTGGAGATGTCGAAGAGGAGCGGGGGGTCATGGTGGGTCACATCCCCGGAACAGGAACACAGGGCGCTTCCGTAGCAGGCGCCAGATCCCTCCGGGTGGAAGTTGGGCGTCACATAATGGGCCTTCCACACAGTACCGCCTGAAAAAGACACCTCCAGTGTGACATCGCGTCGGTGATGGGTTACAGGTGGCTTCTGGGAAAACATGAATCTCCAATTTTTCAATCTTTTCTTGGCGGGTTATAATTGTGAATCACCCTGGGGTGCGTTGATTCAGACTTGTACGTGCACCCAACGTAATTTGGTGACTGTCATTGCCCGAGACCTCCCCTCTTCCCTCTCCCTGGGCCATTTCCTGAACTCTGCTGGTCTTTCTTCTGTTTTTATGAGATTCTCTCTTTTTTCCTAACTTCCACATACGTAAGAAAACATAAGACTCGCTGAGTCTGGGTTATTTCACTCAGCAGGATGGTCTCCAGTTCCATCCATTTTCTTGCAAATTCCATAATGTCATTTTTTATGGCTGCATAGTACTCCATTGTCCACATTCTCTTTAATCATCCATCTGCCGATGGACACCTGGGGGGCCCCTGTGCTTGGGCTACTGTGAACCATGCTGCTCTAAACATGGGTTTGCATATACCCAGGATCAACTAAAGTCCCGGGGCGGAGTCCGCCCTTCTTCCCTCCCTCCATCTCTCCGTCCTCCTTCCTTCCCAGGTTAGAAAGGCAGAGACCAGCCCTTCTCCCGCCTCCCCGCGTCCGCGGTCTCCGTACTCACAGTCCTTCTGGTGCCAGCGGACGGTGTGCAGGTAGGTGCCGCAGTAGTGGAAGAGGAACTCGTGGTCTGAGTGGGCCACCCTGCCCTCCAGGAGGGGCATGAGGTTCCGGCCGTCAATCACCCTTAGGAGAGAAGGGTTGGAAGAGATGCATCACGGAAATGTCCTGCAGCCCAGGAAAGGCTCCGAGCTGACCCCAGCCCCATTTCCATCGTTTACCACGCGTATAATTCAGTGTCCGCACCTTTTATTCATCCAGAGACGTACTGAGCAATTTGAAGCTGCCTTTTAAAGGTGGTGGATGCTAAATGGAACGCCCAAGTCCCTTTCCTGACACGGGGCGCTCGCTCCCTGTGACCCTGCACATCTTAGACCTTCACGAGAATGACCCATCACACCTGACGCAGTGGCTCATGTGTACACTGATTCATTTATAGTGATCAGCATTTTCATAAATGATAGAGAACAGTTGAGAAATTCTGTTCTACAGGGAATAACCTCAAGGAAAAAAAAAATTCCGTACACATTCACTGCAGACGTGAACGATTCCCCAACGGATTTAGTGTCGGTCCAATCTGCAGACGGAGGGGGAATCCACTGATAGTAAGGGACCTTGGTGACCTGGGAGCTAGGAAGGTTGTCAACGTGCATCAGGGTTGGATCCTAGCCCTGAGGGCGACCCAGCTCGTGCACATAAGGATATAAGTCCGATGAAAGGATCAAGACAATGTGGGAATGTATGTAGTGGAGTATTACACAGCCATAAAGAAGGGTGGAAATAGGGTGTTTGCCCATCAATAGGGGAAGGGGAGAACATCACACTGAGTGAAATAAGCCAGTCTTTCTCGCAAACTGTGTAAGTGGAGGGGGATTCTATAAAAATGGAGAGGGGTAAGACAGTCATTTTTAGGAAAGCGGACAGTAAGACATGCTCCAAGAGACTGCGCCACGTGCCCATCAGGGAGGGAGCTGGGTCCCCACAGGAAGCCGTACCCCCTCACATGCCTGCAGAGATATCCCTCCCCGGGAGCAGGGTCTGCTTTCCTACCTGTCGTGGGGCAAGATCCCTCCCCCGACGTAAGACAGCGTTGGGAAAACGTCCATCAGACTCGTGGGCTCGTCGATCACCTTCCCGGCCTGCAGCACGGTCGGCCAGCGGAAGATCCCAGGCACGCGGATGCCCCCTTCCCACCCGGCCATGCCGCTGCCACCTGCCACCAAAGATGGGGGAGGAAGATGGTTCTCTAGGGAACAGAAAGACCAGTCCAGCCGGGCGCCGTGGCACACGCCTGTCCTTCCAGCAGCTGCGGAGGCTGAGGCTGGAGGATCGCCAGTCGGAGGCCAGCCTCAGCAATTTAGCAAGGCCGAAGGCAATACAAGAATCACAACACTAATCAGAATAGGTGCAGATAGTTTCCCTGACTGTATACATACACATATATAGAGCCACAGAATGACATTTTGGTTTTAATTCATCGTATACAGTTGGTGCATCTGTGTGTGTGTGTGTGTGTGTGTGCATTGCTTAAAAAATGGGGGTGCACTCCTCCTGAGAAATGCATCGTAAGGCAATTTCATCTCTGTGTGAACACGGAGGGCTGTGCTCACACACACGGAGATGACTACGTGGATTAAATTAGATACACACCTATGTTTGGGGACCAGGGATTGATCCCAGGGGTGCTTAACCGCTGAGCCTCATCCCCAGCCCTTTTTATTTTTTTTATTGTGAGACAGAGTCTCATGGAGTGGCTGAGGCTGGCCTCTAACCTGCGATCCTCCTGCCTCAGCCTCCCGAGCCGCTGGGATGTCAGGGGTGCGTCACGGCGGCCAATTCAATGATGTGACGCATGGAAACCCTGATACAGTTTTTCCGACTTGGTGTTTTCCAAGGTAAGAAGAAAAGAGCCAACGGCGAATGCCTTTCCCAAATTGTCTTTGTGCTGGTGTGGTTTAGCGATGCCCCAGGAGCAGCTGAGCTGCTGAATAAACTACCTCAGAGGGGGGTGGAAGGATCTGCTTCCCATGAAGGCCACTGGGCTATGGCTGGGGACACTTCCAGTTGTCATAGCTTGGAGTTATGCCAGAGCCCAGAGAGGCTGCTCCACCTCCTGCAGCGCACAGCACGGCCCACCCCAGAGAACCCCCAGCCCCAGAGGTCCCCAGTGCAGAGGAGACCTGCAGGACAGAGTCTCTGTCCATCATGTATCATCTGTTTTCTACTAATTCTGCCTTATCTATCTATCTATGTATCTATCTGTCATCTACCTATTCTGTCTATCATCTATCTACCTATCATGTATCATCTACCTATCCTGTCTATCTATCTATCATTTATCTATCATCTACCTATCCTGTCTATCTATCTATCTGACATCTACCTATTCTTTCTGTCTATCTATCTATCATCTATCATCTATCCATCCTGTCTATGTATCTATCTATCATTTATCTATCATCTATCCATCCTGTCTATCTATCTCTCTGTCATCTACCCATCCTGTCTACCTACCTGTCAATCATCTATCTATCTCTCTGTCGTCTACCCATCCTGTCTGTCCAGGGGGCTCTCCCACCCCGGGTGGGGCTGCTCCTGGCTCCTGGTGTGTGGGGCCCAGAGAGGCTGCTCCAGCTCCTGCAGCGCACAGCACGGCCCACCCCAGAGCACGCCCAGCCCCAGAGGCCCCCAGTGCGGACACTGGGAATCCCTGCCGTTGGTGGCCCGTGAGGTCCCGTGAATTTGCTGTCCCAAGGTTGTCACCACCCCTAACATTTTCCCCTGCACCCCCTGGAAGCCCCCCAGAGGCCGGGAGGCCGCAGCCTCCTTCCGTGGGTCAGCGTGATTGACGGAAGGTGCCTCCGAGCTGCAGAGCCCGGGCGGTGTCCAGGGCAGAGCTGGTGTCCCCGGGGCTGTCACCTTTGTAGACGCCGTTCCAGCCGCCCAGCTGGGCCGCCCCGTCGAGTGCCTCGAGGCGGCCGCCGTTGTCGGAGGTGAAGTGCACCAGGGTGCGGTTGCCCAGCCGCTCCTCCTCCAGGGCCTCCAGGATCTTACCTGGGAGGGGTCACAAAGAGGGCCGTCACGGCAGGCCATGGACTGTCCCCGCCCTGTGCACCCCTCTCAGACAGCAGGGGACCGGCCAGCGGCTGCACTGAGCATCCTGCAGAATCCCAGTCCCCGTCCTGGGACGCCCGACACGTGCCACATGGTAGGACATGCACAGGCCTGTCATCCCAGAGGCTCAGGAGGCTGAGGCAGGAGGATCGTGAGTAGGAGGCCAGCCTCTGCCACAGCGAGGCCCTGAGCAGCTCGGGGAGACCCTGTCTCTCAATAAAATGCAAAACAGGGCTGGGGACGGGGCTCAGGGGTCCAGTGTCCCCGGGATTAAAGTGGATTAAACCAAAAAGGCTCCTGCGCAGAGGCACAAGGGCCCCCCGCCTCCATGATGAGTGATTGACATGTGTCTCCTGACCCTTCCAAACTCTCCTCTCAGAGGAGGAAAGAAACTCCGAAGTCAAACATCCCTTTGAGTGGCAGAACATCCGTCCCGCGTAGATCGCAGGGGTCAGCGACCAGCATGTCACCATCCTCGCCTGACGGGATGCACCCATTTCCTCCCCAGCCCCAGCCTCCAATTTATCACCTCCGCCATCCATACTGTGCTCCTTCCTCGCCACGACTTGGAGACACGGGGCTCTGCTTTGGGCAAATGCCAACGCTGTCCCCCATGAGGTCTGAGCCTGCCCTGCGACACTAAGAGCCAAGAACTTGCTTGATCTGAGGCTGAACGCCGCGGGGCGCGCTACTCACCCACCATCCAGTCCATCTCTTCCACGTTATCCCCGTAGAGCCCGAATTTACTGTGCCCCACAAACTTCTCCTTGGTCACGAGGGGAGTGTGCACATGAAGAAAGGAGACGAACAGGAGGAAAGGTTCTCGCTTGTACCTGGGGGGGGGCGGGCGGAAAGGCGGGGTGATCAGCCGCAGGAGCGAGAGCCCGTCCCGACCTGGGCGAGGGACTGTTGGTGGAGAGAGCTCCTTTGGGGGTTGGAGAAGAGGTGGCTTCAGAAAGCTTACGCGTGAGGAAGCACAGGAAGGATCCGAGGTGAAATGGTTGGGTTATGAGAGGTGTAGCCTAATCAGTGGATTAATCCACTTGAGTTGATTCACTGTGGGCAGGTAGGGTGTGGCTGGAGGGGGTAGGTCACTAGGGGTATCCTTTGGGGACTATATCCTGTCCCTGGATTCTCCCTGTCTCTGCTCCCTGGTGCCCTGTCCTGAGCTGCTCTCCTCCTCCAGGCCCTGCCGCCATTTTGTTCTGCTCCCCTTGGGCCAGAGCCATGGAGTCGGCCAACCAGGGACTGGACCTCGGACACCGTGAGCCCAAATAAACTTCTCCTCCTCTAATTATTATGGTTTAGATATGAGGAGTCCCCAAAAGCTCATGTGTGAGACAACAAAAGAAAGTTTAGAAGTGAAATGATTGGGTTATGAAAGGTGTAACCTAGTCAGTGGATTAATCCACTTGGATGGACTCACTGGATGGTGACTGTAGACAGGTGGGGTGTGGCTGGAGGAGGGGGTCCCTGGGCTGTGCCTTTGGGGTCTCTGTCCTGTCCCTGGTGAGCAGAGCTCTCTCTGCTCCCTGGTGTAACCTAATAGTGGATTAATCCACTTGGATGGACTCACTGGGTGTAGACTCATAGTGGATTAATCCACTTGGATGGACTCACTGGGTGGTGACTGCAGAAGGTGGGGTGTGGCTGGAGGAGGGGGTCCCTGGCTGTGCCTTGGGGGCCTCTGTCCTGTCCCTGGTGAGCAGAGCTCTCTCTGCTTCCTGGTGTAACCTAATAGTGGATTAATCCACTTGGATGCACTCTCTGGGTGTAGACTCATAGTGGATTAATCCACTTGGATGGACTCACTGGGTGGTGACTGCAGCAGGTGGGGTGTGGCTGGAGGAGGGGGTCCCTGGCTGTGCCTTTGGGGTCTCTGTCCTGTCCCTGGTGAGCAGAGCTCTCTCTGCTCCCTGGTGTAACCTAATAGTGGATTAATCCACTTGGATGGACTCACTGGGTGTAGACTCATAGTGGATTAATCCACTTGGATGGACTCACTGGGTGGTGACTGCAGAAGGTGGGGTGTGGCTGGAGGAGGGGGTCCCTGGCTGTGCCTTGGGGGCCTCTGTCCTGTCCCTGGTGGGCAGAGCTCTCTCTGCCCCCTGGTGCCCTGTCCTGAGCGGCTCTCCTCCTCCAGGCCCTGCCGCCATCTTGTTCTGCTCCCCTTGGGCCCAGAGCCATGGATTTGGCCAGCCATTGAGTGAACCTTGGAAATCATGAGCCCCAGGTCAACTTCTCCTCCTCTACATTGTGTTTGTCAGGTCTTTTGACCAAAACGGTGATTTCTTCTTTTATTCCCTGGTAGCACAGGTTTGGCCATTGAACGGGTTGTTGAATATCTGAACTCTTCTGGCATCTCTGGACAGAATATGATTCTTAGACACCAATACATCTAGAGCATCTGGGTGAATAAGTACCAACCGAGGGCGAACAGGGGCACATAAATAAATATACGATGCGACATTTATAGAAACGACTCTTTTTTCGTTCCTTCCTCTTCCTGCTTCATGATGCCTGGAACATACACGTAGCTCGTAAGGAACCTAAACATCTTAAAACTAGGTCTCCATCAGCTCAGGGACCCTCCCCAGCAGCTGGCGGACAGAGATGTCTTCCTCCGTCTGTCTCTAAGGAAAAGCAAAACTAAGACCCACTAATTTCAATCTATCTGCACACCCATCCCCGCAGAGGGGATCTGCGTTAAAATACTCTCACCCCACTTTTATGGACAAGAGCAGGGGAGGAAATTGCATGCAAAAATGGTAGGAAACTTAACTCTGTGTTTTTTTTTTTTCTATCCAAGGAGAAATTTAAGAATATCTAAAATGTCACCCTGAAAAAATTTTGTCACAGTCCCTTTCATCGAGTCCTACACAAATTCAAATGCAATAAAGCCCCCAGGACTGGACGGCCGACCTGTCAATGAAGGCGAGCGCTTCCTTCAGCATCAGCACGGAGACCCGCTCCTCCCTCATGGGCTGCTGCACGATCTCGTGGTTCCTCATCAGGATGCAGTTCCAGCGCCGCACGAAGCCGTAGCTGGAGTACCAGGAGACGAAGAAGAGGAGGGCCACCAGGGCCGACAGGACGATGACGCTCCACGGCACCGAGAGCCAGCCGGCCAGGTGGGGCAGCAGGAGCAGGACGGGCACCAGGCCGAGGACCAAGGTGGAGATCCACAGCCGGAGGCGCAGCTGGCGGTGCAGCTCCGGGGCCTTGGACGCCTGGCAGTCGCTCAGCAGCCCGAAGGGCATCCCGTAGAAGTAGTCGAAGCCGTGGTTGAGGGGGTGGTGGCAGTGGTCATCCCGGGAGGCGCAGCTCAAGCCCTGATGCCACTTCCCTGGAAGGAGAAGAAAAGTCCACCGGTCACAGCGTCCACCGTGACCACCCTGGGGGGTGTCAATCGTGGCTTTGGGACTCTGATCGTGGTGGCCTCCTCTTGGTCTCCCTGGTGGCCTTTGAGGGTGCCATCACCCCTCCGTCTGTCTCATTGGAAAGTGGACGGAATTCTCCAGGTGGGATATTTCTCCAAGAGCCGCTCATCAAGGGGACCCATCACGAGCGCAGGACGCCCCCGGTACAGTCCCTCAGTTGTGTCATTTGTTCCACTTTACGGGTCCCCCTCCGTCTTCTATTTTTTTATTATTCACTCATTTTACGGGGACCTACCTATGAGTCCCGTGCGGTATCCCCGATGCTGCAGCAGCTTGGCCAAGGTGGTCTCGTTGGCGGGCAGCCCGCCGGACCCACCGAGCCAGGGGAGGCCACGGTTCAGGCCATTGGACGAAGCCATTCCTGAGTTCATAAAAAGTGACAGGTGAGCAGCGCCGTCGACCTTTCTGTTATCGCCTCTGCGAAATTCCAGGGCTCACCCCGACACGTTCCAAATTCTCCCACCCTGCCCCCCAACAATGTCCTTTGGTCCCATAGAATCGTCGACCTTTCATAGCTGCAGAAGCAACCCTGTGTGTCTCCGTGGGACCGGGTCCAGGGACCACCCCTTGGGTGCCGAAACCCACCGATGCTGCTGCTTGTAAAACAAGGCTCAGCTTTTGCCTGGCAATGCACACCCTTGCATACGCTGTAAATCCACACTCAATTATTTATAATACCTAATGCAAATGGTGTGCCAAGAGCTCGCACACACTATTTTTTCAAGAGTAACAAGAAAAAGTCCATAAATTTTTAGCATACACACAATATTATTTTCAAATAAATCATCCATCCATGGTTGATTCAAGCTATAGATATGGGTCCTCCTCCAACTTGATTGGCGTTCCTTTAAGACCCTAGTCCCTAGATTACATCAATAGAGGACTTCCGTTATGTCTGAATTTCACATTAACAATGCATGACTATTCTTAGCATCGACGTGTACCAAACACTTAGGGTTCCTCCTAAGATGACTGTTTCACTGTGACCACGGGACGTGACAAGAAAAAAAAAATAAGAGGAAGAAAAGTTTATTTTTGGCTCATGAGTCAGTCCATGGTTGGCTGACTCCATGGCTCTGGCCCAAGGGGAGGCAGGACAAAATGGCGCAAGGGCCTGGAGGAGGAGAGCAGCTCAGGACAGGGCTGACCTTCAACTTGCCTAGAGAGGGAAACCGCCCATCTCCATCTCTTCTCCTGAAGTAAATTTGTGCCTTCAACTTCAGAACTAGGGAGCAATAGACCTGCGGACCTCAATCGTTTCAGCATGTGGAACGGACACTCCAACATCAAACTGCTTCAACCCATGTCAGCCAAGCCCAGCATAACCCAGCGCCATGTTTGGGTAACTACCTGCATGAAATACTCTGACTCTCATCTCTGAAGCCACAATCTGGGGACACGGCTTCAAGCGGACAATGTCCCAATTTACCATAGGATGTCCCTCCTACCAAACCCTGAGTTATGGCTTAGATATGAGGTGTCCCTCAAAAGCTTTTGTGGGAGACGGTGCAAGAACATTCAGAGGTGAAATCATTTGATTATGAAGGCCGTAACCTACTCGATGGATTAATCCACTTGGATGGACTCACTGGGTGGTGAATGCAGCAGGTGGGGTGTGGCTGGAGGAGGGGGTCCCTGGGCTGTGCCTTTGGGGTCTCTGTCTTGTCCCTGGTGAGCAGAGCTCTCTCTGCTTCCTGGTGTAACCTAATAGTGGATTAATCCACTTGGATGGACTCACTGGGTGTAGACTCATAGTGGATTAATCCACTTGGATGGACTCATTGGGTGGTGACTGCAGCAGGTGGGGGGTGGCTGGAGGAGGGGGTCCCTGGGCTGTGCCTTTGGGGTCTCTGTCCTGTCCCTGGTGGGCAGAGCTCTCTCTGCTCCCTGGTGTCCTGTCCTGAGCGGCTCACCTCCTCCAGGCCCTGCCGCCATTTTGTTTTGCCTCCCCTTGGGCCAGAGCCATGGAATCAGCCAACCATGGACTGACTCATGAGCCAAAAATAGACTTTAATTCCTCTATTTTTTTTCTTGTCATGTTCTTTGGTCACAGTGAAACGCTCAGTCATCTTAGGAGGAGCCCTTCTCATTTCTGTCCGTGCCCCACTCAACCCTCCTTAGAGTCCCATTAGATTCCTCTCTAGAAACCATCAGGTTCCCATCCCTCAAATCTCAAATCCAAACTTGTGATGTGATTCATGGTCTATCTTGCTCCCCACATGGCTGCCTTGTCCCAAGGACTGAAGAGGAAGGGAAAGAGAATGCAGAGACACTTCCGGGATAATTCTGGGACAGCATCTCTACAGAAGTACTTAAAGATAGAACTATTGGGCAAGTGTGGTGATGTGCACCTGTAATTCCAGTAACCCTGGAGGCTGAGGTAGGAGGATTGCAAACTGGAGGCCAGCCTCAGCAGTTTACCATGGCCCAAATCATCTTAGTAAGACCCTGTCTCTAAATAAAAATTGAAAAGGGCTGGGGATGCGGCTCAGTGGTAGAGCCCTTGCCTAGCATGTGGGAGGTTCTGGGTGTAATCTCCAATCCTACAAAATAAAATTTAAATAATAATTAGAAGAAAAGAAGGAAGAAAGAGAGAAGGAGGAGGAGGGGAGGGAGGAAATAAGGAAGGATGGAAGGAAAGAAGAAAAGAAATTTCCATGAGTCAAATTCTCTTGCATTTTTTCCTCTCCTACCTGATCGGATGGGGTACCGGCCAGTGAGAAAAGCCGCCCGGCTCGGGGTACAGACGGAGGCTGCTGCCAGGTGTTGGGTGAGCCTCACGCCCTCGTTTGCCAGACGGTCAATGTGAGGGGTGCTGCAGGGAAAAATATAGAGAATTTAGCAGGTGGGTTTCCAATCCCTCCCCAAAAAAGAATTGAGATTCAAAGTTGTTCTCTTTTGGGTTGAGATGACTGTTTCTGGCCAATTTAAAATATACTCTTTTATCTATCTGATACCTTGATCTCTCTTCTCCGTTAGATGCTTTGGTAGTTACGAGCAGACAGAGAACAGAGTAGAGTTCACTCTTTATCTGCGGTTTGGGGTTGTGACGTTTCTCTTACCCATGGTCCACCCTGGTCCAAAAATATGAGGTGGAAAAATTCTAGAAATAAACAGTTACTTTTAAATTGCACACTGTTCTGAAAACCACGATGTATTCTTGAGCCATCCTGCCAGGGACATGTATTATCCCTTTGTTCAGCGTATCCACCCTGTATATGCTACCCTCCTGCTACTGTAGGGGAAAAAATTAGCATATATAGGATTCAGTACTCTCCAAAGTTTGAGAAATTCACTTGGGATCTTGGAATAGATCCTTGAAAATAAGGGGGGGGGGCTACCAACTCTGTGGGCAAAACTATTAGTGGATATAACTTATTTTGAGTCTGAGTTTAGGTGCATTTCAATAGAAAAGTGAGTTCATTTGTTGGTATTACTCTCCTAAAACTAACGAGGAACTTAGAGGAAGCAAAATTTTAATGGGTTTCTTGTAAAAAAAAAACCAGCCTCTTTAATTAAACTAAATTGTGACAGTATGGAATTTATTTCCCATTCTGTTGAATCTTTTCAAGTCTCCAAAATCAATACAAAATTTTATGTAAATCTGATTACAGATTTTTTTAAAAAAAAAAAAAAAAGGATAGAGAAAAATTTTAAGTTTTAAAAAGCGGCTAGAAGCCTATCCAGTCACGATCTCATATGAACTTGAGCATGTTAGTTTCACAATCCCACAGACACATCTGAGCTTTTTCTGGGCATTTCCTGTGAGTGGAGACGAAATGTAGGAAGCTCCGACATCGTCTCTGAGGAGGACAAAGCTTGAGGACCATGAGGCTCAGTTAAACTAGCCAAATGCAAGAGGACACATCGTGCACGTTGTAGTCTCCACTGTATGCTGCATGAATATCCATTTGGCATCCAGCGTCCTGGGCCACCTCTGCTATCCCCCACCCCAATATACTGACGTTGGACTGTGGTGTCCCCGTGACATGGGGTGGGTCACGGGCTCCGACACAGCAGGCGGACATCCCACAAGGCATCTTTACCTCACGGTGTTATTACCGTAGCAGCCCAGGTCACCCAAACCAAGGTCGTCCGCCATCAGCAGGACGATATTGGGCCTGGAGTTCCATGTCACAAATGTCCCATTCAGGCCACCAAGCAGACAGCATAGGGGCATCCACAGCCAGTGCTTCCTGAAAACATTTTTTTTTTTTTTTTGGTGGTGGTAGGGGGAGAAAAAATAAAAAAGGAAAAAAAATTAATGTGTACATTTTGGGCAATTTATTGATTCTCATTATAGGATACACCTGGGTAACTCATTATAAAGTCAGTATTTTTTTTAAGTAGTCATGTTCTGTGTTAATATCGTACCACATGTGAGCAATTTAAGTGAGATCTTGCTGAGTGTGGTGACACACGCCTGTCATCCCAGCATCTCGGGAGGCTGAAGCAGGAGGATCACAAGTTGGAGGCCAGCCTCAGCCAAAGCGAGGCCCTAAGCAACTCAGTGAGATCCTGTCCTAAATAAAATGCAAAATAGGGCTGGGGATGGGGCTCAGGGGTTGAGGACCCCTGAGTTCAGTCCCCAGTACCCCTCCGCACAGAAGAGAGAGAGAGAGAGAGAGAGAGAGAGAGAGAGAGAGAGAGAGAGGGAGGGAGGAAGAAGGAAGGAAGGAATAAAAATTAGTTTTGCATATTCTTAAAATTGCATATGCAAAGGATTGTATGGTCTATTCATTTCTTGGGTTCTTGATTTTGTTGTTTTTTTTGTCCTTTGGCTGTAATAAATTGTCATTGACAACACAACTCTAGGCTTGAGTCCTGAACGTCCCACAGAGGAGAGCCAGACCTGGAGGTGTTTGGCAGCACGGCCAGAAACAAAGTCTCACAAAATACGAGACCTGCAGAGGGTAAGCTCACAGGTAAAGAAAAACAGTAGGAAGGGAAATATTTCCTTGAGCAGGTGGAGAAGTGATGATAGGTAGGTACATGGCAGAGATGGATGGACAACGGAGATACATAGATGATCAATGCACAGATGGTAGAGGTGATAGGTGGATGGGCGGATGGATCCATGATGGATAGATAGATGGAGCAAATGCATGGAAGGATGGATACAAATATAGATAAGAGAGATGATAGATGGACAGATGATGGATGGTGGATGGATATGTAGATATGATAGATACAGAGAAAATTAGCTGCTAAATACGTAGATATGCACATAGAGGCATAGATAGGGGTGATAGGTGCATGGATAGGTGATAGATTCGTGATAGATGGTAGACAGATGGTGGATACTTAGATACACAGACAAATGGGTGGATGATAGAGATAGATGCATAGGTACATAGATGGATCATAGATGCCTAGATAGTTAAATAGATGATAGCAATAGAGAGATAGATACATAGATACATGGATAATAGAGATAGGTAGAGTTCATGGACGGATGGAGAGATGGATGGATGGATGGATGGATGGATGGATGGATGGATGGATGGGAGGATGGATAGATAGAGTTCATGGATGGATGGAGAGATGAATGGATGATGGATGGGTGGGTGGATGGATGGATAAATAGATAACAGAGATAAAGTTCATGGATGGATGGAGAGATGGATGAATGGATAGGTAGATGGATGGATAGATATGATGGATGGAAGATAGGTGGAGAGATAGATAGATACATAGATAGAGTTAATGGATGGATGGATGGATGGATGGGTGGGTGGATGCATAGATAAATAAGATAGATGGAAGATGGATGGATGGATAGATAGAGTTCATGGATGAATGGAGAGATAGATGGATGGATGGGTGAATGGATGGATAGATAAATAAGATGATGGATAAACAGAAAAATAGATGGATACATGGAAGATAAATACATAGATAGTTGCATAATAGGGATGGATAGATATAGACAGAGTTCATGGATGGATGAGAGATGGATGGATGGGTGGGTGAATGGATGGATAGATAAGATGGATGGAAGATGGATAGATAAATAGATAAATAGATGGATACATGGACAATAGATACATAGATACAAAGATAGATACATAATATAGATAGATAGATGATAGAGATAGATAGATAGATGATAGATAAATAGATAGATAGATAGATAGATAGATAGATAGATAGATAGATAGATAGATAGACAGATGATAGATAATAGAGATAGAGTTTATGGATGGATGAAGAGATGGATGGATGTATGGGTGGATGGATGGATAGATAAGATGGATGGTTCATGAATGGATGGAGAGATGGATGGATAGATAATATGGATGGAAGATGGATGGAAGATGGATGGATACATAGATATAGTTCATGGATGGATGGAGAGATCTATGTATGTTTGGATGGATGGATGGAAGAATGGATGGATAAATAGATAACATGGATGGATAAATAGATGGAATGGATGATAGATATATAGATACATAATAGAGATGGATAGATTTGGATAGATAGATAATAGACATAGAGTTTATGGATGGATAAAAGACAGATGGATAGATAGATAGACTGACTTCATGGATGGATGGAGAGATGGATGGATGGGTAGATGGATAGATACATAAGATGGACAGAAGATGGATGGGTGGATGGAGAGATCTGTGTATGTATGGATGGATGGATAGACAGATAAGATGGATGGATAAATAAATAGATAAATAGATGGATACATGGACGATAGATACGTAGATAGAAGCATAATAGAGATGGATAGATTATAGATAGATAATAGAGATAAAGTTTATGGATGGATGGAGAGATGGATGGATGGATGGGTGGATACATAGACAAGATGAATGGAAGATGGATGAATGAATTGATGAATGGATGGATGGATGGATAGATAGATAGACTGACTTCATGGATAGATGGAGAGATGGATGAATTGGTAGATGGATAGATAGATAAGACGGATGGAAGATGGATGGATAGATAGAGTTCATGGATGGATGGAGCGATCAATGTATGGATGGATGTATGAATGTATATATGGATGGATGGATAGATAGATAAGATGATGGATAAACAGATAAATAGATGGATACATGGAAGATAGATTCATAGACAGATGCATAATAGGGATGGATAGCTATAGACAGAGATTATGGATGGATGAGAGATGGATGGATGGGTGGATGGATAGATAAGGTGGATGGAAGATGGATGGATAGATAGACGGATACATGGACGATAGATACATAGATAGATGCATAATAGAGATGGATAGATTAAATAGATAGATAGATAGATAGATAGATAGATAGATAGATAATAGAGAACCGATAGGTGGACAAATGGACAGTAGCTGCATAGTTGGATGGATACATAGATAATAGAGGTAGAACAGACAGACAGACCAGACGACTGCGGAAACCTTAATGCCCCAGTCCACAAGGACACGTCAATCATGAACCGCGTGACTTTAAACAGAGTGGCAATTCCAGGAGGAGCGCGGGAGGACAGTGCCCAGGGCACAACCCCGGGGGCGGGGGGGGGGGATTGTAAGCACCCATCTCCGAGGCCAAGAGCAGGAAGACTCGGGCAGGGTGGAGCCTCCCTGTGGACCCAGGAAATGACCCCTGTGCCAGGTGGGCGACTCACCAGCCGCAGAGTGGCCGTCCCATGGCTCCAGATTCTGTGACCTGCGGAAGAGAAGACGTGCAGAGCATCAGAGAGCAAAGCCTTCCTCGTCCCCGGGAGGCAACGGTCCAGCACACTGTGACCAGGCTCGGAGGTGCATCCACGGTGATCCCAGCGATGTGGGAGGCTGAGGCAGGAGGATCAAATCTGGAGGCCAGCCTCGGCCACTGAGTGAGGCCCTAAGCAGCTCAGCAAGACCCCTGTCTTTAAATAAAAAATAAAAGGGGCTGGGGATGTGGCTCAGTGGTCAAGCATCCCCCTGGGTTCCATCCCTGATACCAGAAAGAAGAAGAAAAAAAAAAAAAACCCACTAATTTTCCATTTCTCTAATTCACCGTGCAACCGATTAGAAAAATTCAGGTAAATCCACAGCAAATCAATCTAGACTTTCCCAAGACTTTAGGGGACAGAGACAGAAGCACTCGTGAACACACAGGAGTTTGTTAGATATTTGCAAATGCACCTTGAGCATGCATCATCCCAAATGCCTGGGATCAGAAAAAAAAATCCAATTTTTTTTTAAAAATAGTGCAATACGTTCATGTATCACCTGAGACGTCTGCAGAGCGGCACCCGAGGCTGAGCACAAATAAAATGCCTTCACATCTCCCCTTCCCAGAGCCTGGGGGTATTTTATGCGATATTTTTTAAGGTGTCTGCATTTTGACCCAGACTCATTACAGGGATTCGGGCGTGGAACTTTCCGCTTCTGCTGCTAATGCTGGGTCTCAAAAGGTGTCCGCTGTGGGGTCAGGTGGGATTCCAGATTGTGGGATCGGGAGCGCTCGGCTTGCAGCCACTTTCTGCCTGACTTTGGAAACATCTCTCCAACCCGTGATTGGGAAGGACCACTGTGGACGTCCCTAGCCACCAGCACAAAGCTCTCCGTGACTGGCAACTGAGGAGAAGGTCGCTAAGACAAGGGCATTTCAAGGACACCACGGAGTAGAACAAACCCAGGACAGACCGCCGCGATGGGGACGGGAGAGGAAGGCTGGGAATCCACGGGACCAAATCCAGGTTCCATTTCAACATGGCGGGTGCGGGTGAGCAGGGAGGGGACAGATGGCCATTCCCAAAGACCAAGAAGAGACGGGCAGGCGCCAGGACCTGGTCGTGGCCTCCAAATGAAGGAAGACGAGTGTATCCCACATGATCCAGAGTGTCACCAACTCTGGATGACAGGAGAAGAGGCCACCCCCCCCCACCCAGGACATGGGGAATCCAGGTGATGGAGAAGAGTGTCCCATGATAGCGTCAGGGGACATTTGGGCATGTCCCCCGGCAAGGGACAGGGGAAGGTGTTCTTGCACATGCACAAGGGCTCAACCAGGACTGCCCCACAAGTGGATGTCCCCAGCGAAGTCGAAGTCCCTTTTACAAATAAAGGAACGAGTGGCCGGAATGATGGACTCAGGGACCTCTTCCACTATGGCTGGGAGACAACCCTGGGCCCCGGGACGTCCGGGAGTGACCGCGTTTGGAGTTGGACCTTTAAAAAGATAATTGAGGTCCACTGAGGTCACTAGGGTGGCCCTGTCGCAACAGGACCGGGGCACTTATAAAAAGAGGACATGAGGACACAGACGCTCACAGAGGGACGGCCCTGGGAGGACACAGGGAGAAGACGGGATCTGCAAGCCCAGGGGAGAGAGAGGCCTCGGGAGGAGCCGCCCTGCCCACCCTGGACCTCGCACCTCCAGCCTCCAGGACAGAGAGGGAATAAATATCTGTTGCTTCCAGAAGCCAGTTTAGGGTAATTCATGGCAGCACCCATAGAAAATGAATAGAAATAATTGGATAATCCTTTCGCATGCCGAGAACAATCATCCGCCAGTGTCACATCGAGAGAAAAAAACAAAGAAACCAAAAAAAAAAAAAAAAAAAAAGATATTCCTAATGCTACATTTTCTATACACAAATTAGAAAGGAGACCAAAAAGATACCAGTGATCAACGAATCCCTAAAAATAGACATAACCCCAGCGAGCACACAAAATGGAATTTAAGGGTGATGATAAGATACTGTGCCTTCCTATGCAAAGAGCAATTGTTTTTAAATTAGGAAAGAAGTTTGTGTGGAGATAAAGTTGCATAAGTTGCCGCTAAATATGGCAAAAGGGACAGTCACCAAAGAAAGCAGTTGTGTGTGTGTGTGTCAGGGATCGCGGGAGCCAGGATCAAAGATGCGGCGGGTTGGGCTGTTTTTTAAGACACAGCCAAACTGAACCATCTGCTCTCCAAAGACAAGTGGGGAAAGATACTGTAGGACATGAGTCTCTTGGTGTCCCCAGCATCAAAGCAGGAGAGAGCTGGATCCATTCGTAAGAGAGGAGACCCTTCCAAGTTCTATGCAGGAAATTTACATTTTAAAGCAAGCTTTCCTTAAAAAGCATGCAGGGCGGGGGGAGGGTCCCTGGTATTTCTAGCGCACAGCTGTCAAAATGTCCCTTTTGCGTGAACATTTTCAAAGCATGGCGCAAATTTGCAAGCAGAGGTACCCACAGCGGTTTGGAAAAGGATCTAGATGGTAAAGACAGGAGCCGCCCCTTTGCCTGGACCGGTCATTTAAAGTTTAACTTAAGGGTTTGGGGTGCAGCTCAGAAGTAGAGCCCTCACCCCCAGCAGCACCCATTGCATATTAATGCACTGCCTGATTTTTTGCAAGTCTTTTATTTTTTTAAATGCAAAAGCTGCCCCTTCCTTTCCAAAGTCAGGAGTTAGTCTTTAAAAACGTTCCCTGTGAAACGAGGGGGTGCACATCCCGGTCTCCCAGGTGTCTCTGATGGCAAAGCCCTGTCATTCTGTAAAGCTCTGTCCCCGATCCCAGGTCAACCCCGAAACTGACAATTACTTTTATGAGGTCTTTCATCTTGAGAAAACAAAACAAAACAAAACAAAACACCCCGGGGCAGGATGTGACCTCCCGATCATCTGTGACCTCTCGGTGAGGAGCGGCTGCAATTACACCCCCCGCCCCCGGCTGCTCTTGTGAATTCCTGTGTCCTCAGGTGAAATCTGAATTCCCCTATATTGCCACAAATTTTTTTTTTAAAAAAAGGTGCAATCCTATTCTAAATCATCATAATCAATAACACGGCTGATTTCCAGCAAGAATCTGAGCACCGAAAGCATCTTGTGCGGAGAGAGTCACTTTTGCACTGTGAGCACCTGGGGCTGGAGACTGTCTGTGCTGGGCAGCGCTGTGCACTTCAGGGTGTGGAGCAGCCTCTCTGGGCTCGAACACACACCGGATTCCCCATTCCACCCGTATAGCAATAAATATGTCCCCAGTCATTGCCAAACAGCCCCCTGGGGTCCGAGCCGAGGTGCCTGCAAACCGCAAATATTAATGTGTCTCAACTTTAAAGAGATCACCAGCACACATCTGCACAACTTAGATCACGGTGTGTTGTTAGAATGTTTCTAATATATTCCTTCTGCCTTTTGCGAATAGGTGCACTCACACATTACTGGTGGGACTGCAAACTGGTGCAGCCAATATGGAAAGCAGTGTGGGGATTCCTTGGAAATCTGGGACCGGAACCACCATTTGACCCAGCTATCCCTCTCCTCCATCTGTACTCAATGGACTTAAAAACAGCACGCTACAGGGACACAGCCACATCAATGTTTATAGCAGCACAATTCAAAACTGTAGAGCCAACCTAGATACCCTTCAGTGGATGAATGGATAAAAAAAAAAATGTAGCATATATACACAATGGAATATTACTTAGCAATAAAAAAAGAACAAAATCATGGCATTTGCAGGTAAATGGATGGCGTTGGAGAAGATAATGCTAAATGAAGTTAGCCAATCCCCCCAAAAAACACATGCCAAATGTTTTCTCTGATATAAGGAGGCTGACTCATAGTGGGGTAGGGAGGGAGAGCATGGGAGGAATAGATGAATTCTAGATAGGGAAGAGGGGTGGGAGGGGAAGGGAGGGGTAGGGGAACAGCAAGGACGGTGGAATGTGATGGACATCATTATCCAAAGTACAGGTCTTCATATAACCTGTATAACCCCTTCACAGGTTATAAAGCCGTCATCTGCCAATCAAGATGGAGGTCAAGACTTTGGGTTTCCGAAGCCTTCGTCACTCTGCCACCCAGCAATGCTCCTCGTCCCCATGGCTTAAAAACTCTTAAACCAGATGCCACCGATTGCCACAAAACACACTACAGCTAGAGCTGAGGACTGTCTCCAAGTCCTGCATCGATGGCCCTGCGTGTGCTTTACCACGTGCGCCATCTTGGATTCCCATGTTCACAAGAGAATGGTCCCAGAGACCCATCCCAGACAGCCTATCCCAGCCAAGGTAACATACTGCCACCAAATTGGTGGTAGTCCAGAGGTTCCAAATGGATTGTAAGCGAAATGTCAAGACTGACCACCGGCTCAAAACCCACCATCCCCAACAAGGTGCCCAACAGGTGGGGAATGGGGAATCCAAGTCTTCCAAGGCCAGCATCCCATGGATTGAGCAACCCCAAGGAGTGGATTAGGGACTCAGGCAATGACACTCACGGGTCTTAGAAGGGAAATAAGTCAAAAACAAGAGCTTCCACTGCAAGACCCCGCTGCGTAGAAAGTTCTAGAAAATGCACAAAGAACTGGAGGTTGGTAAAACCAACCCTCTCTACTTCCCACCTCACGGGTGGTTCAGAAACGCAAGCCTGCCCAGCTACACGAGTGCAGTAAGATCCGTGTTTTTACTTACTTGCAGCCGGTCGATCCCTGGGCTCCTACATTTGTGGACACTGGTCTTCGAGTGCCGAGCTCCTACCACGGAGCTGCGTGGCTGGAGTCTTTACTGTAATTAAATATTTACCAGGTTCCCAGGCTGGGCACTGCCACGGTGCATCAATTATAATCGTGGGCTTAAACATAGCCTCCCAGACACCTGTCATTTAGGAAAGGATTCATTCAACCAGCATTCAACATACGTGCCCAGTGATCGGGGTCACGAAATCAAATATGGCTCCAAGATTACCAAAAAGAATTCTGATTTTTTTTGGGGGGGGGGCGGGTTCCAGGGATTGAACTCAGGGATGCTTAACCACAAAGCCACATCCCCAGTCATTTTTTTTAATTATTTTTTTTATGTAGAGACAGTGTCTCACTAAGTTGCTGAGGCTGGCTTCCACCTTGCCATCCTCCTGCCTCCGCCTCCAGAGTTGCTGGGATTACAGGCCTGCAGCACTTTACCAGGCTAACGTAATTTTTGTAAAACAATTAAGAGCTACATTTAAAAAAAAAAATTTAAAAACTACAGTTAAGGGGCTGGGGTTGTGGCTCAAAGGTAGAGCGCTTGACTGAGATGGCCTCCAATCTGCCATCCTCCTGCCTCAGCCTCCTGAGTCACTGGGATCTCCGGGACTCTCAAAAAATTCTTAGACCTTGCTCGGGAGCTCAGAGGAATTCAGCCGGTTTTCTTGCTTCTTACACTAAGGAATTCTGGTGCCAAGTAGAGATGCGAGCATCCTAGTTGACTCTATGAGCTGTCTGCAGCGTCATACAGCGATACACACCTGTGTTCCCAGCTGCTGGGGAGGCTGAGGCAGGAGGGTGGCAAGTTCAAGCCCAGCCTGAGCAATTTCAGAGGGATGTAGCTCAGTCGTGGAGTACCCTGGGCTCAATCCTCAGCACCACAAAAAGAGAGAAAAAAAGACCTGCTATTCATCATCATTGTGCATCTGCAGATTCCCCCAACCTGGGGTCAAAATGAGGCAGGAGGATGGCGAGGTCAAAGCCAGCCTCTGCCAAAGCGAGGCCCTAAGCAACTCAGGGAGACCCTGTCTCTAAATAAAATGCAAAATGAGAAAATGGATAAACAGTGAGGTTAAGTGACCTCCCTGCAGCCACACAGCAGGCAAGAGCTCTAGCTTGGGTCTGGGTCCAAGTTCCGCCACGATGGCCTCCATGTTCAGTAGAGCGCGCGCGCCATCTTGGATTCCCATGTTGGCAAGAGAAGGGCTCCAGAAAGATCATTCCAGCAAAGATCACTACCGCCCAAATGTTGGTCGTTCAGCGCTTTTCCAAATGGATGGGAAGTTAACTGTGAAGATTGGCCAGCGACTCGCGGGAGCAGAAAAATAGGGGTGCCTGAGACCCCAGGGAAGAGAAAGGAGGGTGCTCATTGGTCGCTTAACTCCTTCGCTCATTCATTCAACAAACACCAAGGAAGCCCAGTGGTTGCTCTGGGTCTGCAGGTGGGACTTGGTCACTTCCATATCCATGTCCTTCCTTGAGTGGCACAGTCTGGATGGAGCGTCACCGACCCATGGTCCATGCATCTCACAGGTCCCATACCCGACAGGTCAAGGGAAGTCCTTCAGGTGATCTCACCAGTGGTCTGCTGTCCTGTCGGAGGAAATGTTCGCAGAGATGTGAGGAAAGGCCACGAGCATCTTGCCCACAGGCCCCCCCAGGTGGGGGACGTGCCTGTCCAGGTCGGGAGCCACTTGTCAGGGCCACAAATAAGCAGACACAGGGGAGGGGTGCCGGCGGGTCATCGTTCGGGCAGAGAAGGTGACCAGGGACCTGAAGCAAAGCTCCAGCCCCACCAGAGAACGCAAGAGGTGTCCTTGTCGGGTCCCTTGGGACGTGGGAGGGGTCACGCCCGGGCAGGGAGGTCTGGTGGACATGATCAGACCGGACGCCATCAACTCAGCAAGATGTCAGAGCTGTCACTCAAGAGTGACAGGCAGGAGTGTTGTATTGCAGGGATGGAAAGGGGCAGGGGACACTCTCCAGGGACAGAGGGAGTCCTCTCAGAGAGGACAGGGACAGCGTGCCCCGCATGCCCTCCAGTTTTATGGGGGTCCCAAGGAAGTGTCCAGAGAACCCCGCCCAGGGCCCCTCCTGGCTTTGATGGACAGCTCAGCAGCTGCGTGGACCCCTCTCAGAAAGGACGGTGTCCAGCTCAGAGCTGCAGATGGAGAACCTTGACTCCCGGGCTGTGGCCCCCATCGCCTGCCCCCTAACCCACCGTCCACCCTCTGACTCTGCCCATGTGTCCATCTCATGAGGGTCTCGGTGCTGTGGCTCTCGGGAGGTCTGGAACGTGGTCCTGGGGACCGGGGCAGGACCTGGAGCCTCGGCGACAAGACATTTTGGGCCAGGGATTGAACCCAGGGGCCCTTAAACCCGGAGCCACATCCCAGTGCTTTTTATTTTTCATTATTATTTTTATTCTGAAGCAGGGCCTCACTACGGTTGCTTAGAGTCTCACTAAATTGCAGAGGCTGGCCTCCAGCTTGTGATCCTCCAGCCTCAGCCTCCTGACTTGTTGGGATTACAGGTGTGTGCGCCACTGCACCCGGCCTCTGTTTCCCTCTTTCTTTTTTATTTTTTAGTTAGAGATGGACACAATACCTTTATTTCATGTATTCAATTTTATGTGGAGCTGAGGATGGAACCCGGAGCCTCCCACCTGCTGGGCAAGCGCTCTGCCACTGAGGCCCAGCCCCAGCCCCCGGCAGGTGGGTGTGTCACGAAGCTGGGCTGCTCTCCACTGGCTTTCTGGACCTTCTAGAAGCTGCGGGTGACAGAGCCGAGGTGCTTTCCTCCTCTTAATGTCTTCGTAATTCACGGCGCTGAACCTAGACCCCGGGATTTGCTCAGCGCCACTGAGATCCCTCAGGATGCGACCGGGACAAGGCAGAGCAGCCCAGACGTGCCCGGCCCTGCAGGGACGTTCCTCCCGTGAAGCTAGGGGTAGGGGGCTCTGTCCAGGAGGGGCTGCTCCCTGTGTACCCCAAGCTCCACTGGACAGCAGTGTCATGAGACATGAGACGGCAGGAGGAGGCGGGTAAGGGGAGGAGAAGGACCCAGCGCTTGTGATATTTATTAGAAAACTGTAAGGACAACTATTTTAAAGGCTTCATGGTGTTTTTTAACTACTCTATTAAACTTTAAAAAAAAAAAATACTGTCATTGCCGGGCACAGTGGGGCGTGCCTGTCATCCCAGTGGCTCAGGAGGCTGAGGCAGGAGGATCACAAGTTTGGAGGCCAGCCTCAGTAATTTATGGAGGCCCTGAGCAACTCAGGGAGACCCTGTGTCTAAATAAAATACAAAATGGGGCTGGGGATGGGGCTCCGTGGTTCAGCATCCCCCCCGGGGATTCCATCCCTGGTACCAAATTTAAAAAATAAATAAATAAAACTATGTAAAGTGGCATCTGTCCTGAATGGCGATTTAGACAGCACTCACGCCGTAATAAGCATCAGGGGCCGTTTGTGTTTGATTTAAAGAGGGTGGACATGGGTTATTAGGAAAGAGGAGACCATTTAAATGAGTGTCCTAGGTGTCCTCCGATTGCAGGACTGGGGTCCAGGGGGGGTCCTGCGCTCGGTCCCCCCTGGAGGACAGTGATGGGCAGGTGCACTGTGCAAAGCTGTGACTGCCAATCAGAAGAGGTAGAGCAGCCTTTGGTGGCACAAGCCTGCAGACAAGGTCCCTGGTACCCGAAGCCGACCTCCTCCCACCAGAACAGGGCGTGCGCGGTCGGATGAGCTGTATTTGCAGAGAGCAGAAGACAGGGCGGACAGATAAGGAGATGCCACTCCCTGTGACCGTCCCAGAGAGGCCAGGGCTGCCCGGCCTTGTTTAAGGACATGGCATGACCTACCTGGTTGATCCTGCCAGGAGCACAAGCTTGTCCCAAAGATTAGGGCCACGCATGTCCAACAAGAACGATGGTCTTCTTAATCTGGCCGAGGAAATGCCTAAGCAACACAGTGTTCAGGATGTGGCCTGGACACTGCTGGCCGCGTTTAGCCAAGTTCATTGTGATATTCCGGAGCAGAAATCAGAGCAGAAGGATTCTGAAAGACTTTGAAAGGCCAGAGTGAAACTGAGGCTAAGGGGCTCATGCTCAGAGTCTCAGGGAAAGACTTTGCACGTGGACCCTCGGGTCATCTTGAAACTGTCGACGCTGTGGGGACTCTTGAAAACGCACTTAATGTATTTTGCATTGAGGGGTGAGCATGAGCTTTTCTTTAAATTTTAATTTATATTTTAGGTGTAGAGGGACACAACACAATGCCTTTTATTAATATCCCTGAAAGCTGGTAGACCTGGGGTGGGGGGTGCGGTGGGGTGCGGTGGGGGGTGGGCACGGGTTGTTCCACGGGGCTCAAGGTCGATGGCGTGTGCAACAGAGAGGCCTGTCCTCGGTGCTTGGCTTTGCTTTCCCCACTCCAGGCAAGTTGGGGGACACCAAATGCAACCAGGTGACCGGGTTACACTGTATCTAAAGGTGCCACCCATCAAAGCAAGCCACCTGCTTACGCTGTACCCAAGGCGATGCCAATCAAACCCACAAGCTGGTTACATCGATTCCAAGGCCATGTCCCCAGGCTTCCTGGGCCCCCCAGGCCCCCCAGCCCTTCCACACGGGCACAACTCTGCTCCTCTCCTGGGATACCCTCAGCAGGGCTCCTTGGCGCCCCCTGGTGCTCAGTGTCGTGTGCTTCCTGCAGAGTGATTGACGGCCGGGACCTGCCGCCCTTGCTCCTGGGGACCACGAGGTCCTGCTGCATCTCGGCCAGAGGATTCTGCACACAGCCAGGTGGCAACAACAGGACCGTGAGTACAACGAGGTCCCCTACAGACACAGACACCCAACACCCTGCAACCAGACCTCTGGTGGCTCCAGACAGTGCAAGATGGCTCCTGAGGTCACTTTTACCAAGGGAGACCCGCGTCCCCACTCCCAACTCCGAGCCCGGGTTCCACGAGGTGGTGGGCAGAGGCCAGCAGGCCGTGGAGGAGCAACAGCGGTCGCTGAGCCCCTTCCGCAGCAGCTGGGCACCCTGCACAACCTGTGGGGGACATGGCTGCAGCCCTGCTGCGGCCCCTTCCCCCTGTGCTGGTGTGACACAGAGGATGTCCTTCAGCATCCTCTGGGCTGGGTCACCTTCTTCAGACCCAGCTACACCCTTGACTCTGATGACTTTGAGGCCCAAGTCCCCACAGAGGCTCCATGTTCTGAACCCATTAAGTGTTAAGCTTTCAATTCTGCAAATGTTGCAACAAAATTATTGTATTATTATTATTATTATTAATAATGCTAGGGATTGAGCCTGGGGTGCTTAACCACTGAGCCACATCCCTAGCGCCCTTTTTTTTATATTTTCTTTTGACACAGACTCTAAGTTGTTTAAGGCCTTTGTGAATTGAGGAGGCTGGTCTCTAACTTGCAATCCTCAGTCCTCAGCCTCCCAAGTCCCAGGATTTCAGGTGTGCACCTCTTCAACACCATTATTGACACAGGTGCATTCACATAGGTTGGAAATCATCATGTAGAGCTTATGCATTATTGCGTTATGATTATACTCTTATTATTATGTAATGAGATTCTATGTTACGTCCTGTATTTAACTTTCTATGGATATTCCCTATCTTGAGCCAGGGGACACAGAATCAGGACCCACCCACCTTCCCCTACCTTCACAACCTTCCTCAAATTCTGCTCCCCAGGGAACCAGCTCCCATGGCCCTAGGCCATTTGTAACCCCTGGTCGCGCTCAGTGCATTTGAAAATCTGCCTAGCAGCATCCAACTCGCTTGCTTCCTGCATTCTTAGAGATCTTTGCTCCTAGGACTCGACTCCTTAAAGAACATAATCTTGTCCGCTGTGGTGGTGCTCGCCTGTAATCCAAGCAGCTTGGGAGGCTGAGGCAGGAGGGTTGCAATTTTGGAGGCCAGCCTCAGCAACTTCCCTGAGGCCCTGAGCAACTCAGCAAGACGCTGTCTCTATATTAGATACAGAAAAGGGCTGGGGATGGGGCTCAGTGGTTCCATCTCCTGTACCAAAAAAAATAAAAAATAAAAAATAAAAAAATAAATAAAAAGGAAAAGGAAACAATCCAAACAAGGTACTGGGCTGCTAATCTAGGATGTTCACAGGTGAGATTTGGCAAATGCATTCCAAACGTACTGTATTTGGGGTTTCCGGCTCTAACCCCATCTGTAAATCCTGGAGCAGATGGAAATGCAAATAATTTAAATTTGCAAATTAAATTTCTCCACCTCCAGCATCTGAGTAGAGGGGGGTGTATTTTTAACAAACGCCCCCATCCCCAAGGAGTCAGGGCATCCCAGATCTTTGGGAGGCTGTGGTTTGGTTTGGTAAAAATGCAGAACTGACTTGGAAAAGTGAAAAAGGATGATCCGTCGCAGCGGAAGAAGCAGGGCCCGGCCAAGAGCACCATCACCGGAGGTCCCCAGAAAGAAGACCCTTGGCCTTGGGTCCCCTTAGTTTACTACGCAGATACTCCAGGCCCTGCGCGCAGCCCTGGAGCCGGAGTCCGAACGCGGAGCCTGGTGGAGCTGAACCCGCACCGATTCTATGAGGCGGGTGCGGCTGTCCCAAGACCCTTGGTGGGAATAAGAAATGGGGTCCCTGCGCCGCCCTGCCCTGGCTGCCTGGGGGCTCACGGTGCTGGGGCCCCACCCGGATTAAACAGCTTCCAAGCCCCAGCTTCCCCGGGAGAACCTGTTTCCAGGCGCCACCCGCGAGGCCCAGCGTTGGGAGGTTAATCGGATTAAGCCGCCGGGTCCTGGAGCCGGCTCCCTGCCCGGTGGGGAGAGACGCCGGCGCGGAGGTTGGGGTGGATTGCGCGCCCAGGTCTGAGGTCCAGGTCCTGCGGCGGCGCCAGCGCGCAGCCTTGGGATCCGCGGAGCAGAGGGGCGCACGCGGGACCCGGGGACGCGGCCCCACTCGGGCCCAGGAGGGGACGAGCGACGGCCCCTAGGGGAGGAAGCGGCGGTGCCCGGAGACCCAGAGTCGCCGAAACCCAGCCCCGGGCGCAGAGAGCAGCGCTGGGGTGGGGCGCACAGGGAGGTGCGGGGCCGAGCAGGAGGGGGGCCAGGGTCGAGCCGCGGAAAACGCGCCCGTGACGCCCGTGGGGCCGCTCCCGGGGCGAGGGGGGGGGTGACACGCCCCGCCCCGGAGCCTCGGAGCCTCGCGTCCCCACCCTGAGACCCTCGGGCCTCCGAGCCCCTCCGAGACCCGGTCCCTGCCCCCTCACGGCCTGTGTCCCCCACACCAGGTGGGCACAGATGCACTGGAGTGTCCCCCCACTAAGACCCGCTCTGCGCCTCCCATTCGGAGCCGGGACCCCTCCGCAACTACATGTCCCTGGTCCCCCTACCCAACCAGAGCCAAGTCCCACAATCTCTATAAGGCACGTCCCCTGGTCACTCTGACACGGCTGTGACATACCCCCCCACACACACACTTTTTAAGACACGCAGCCCGATGCCCTCAGAAGTCGAAGCCCTCCGCGTCCCGTCCGGGTCCTTGTCCCCCACCACGGGATTCAGTCCCCTCCCAAACCATTGCACAACCCTGCCCCTCCTCCGCGGAGACTCCAGTCCTGTCCCCTCCCCATAAGGCCGTCTCGCCCCATCACTCTCTGACAACCACCCGGCCGCGACCGGGGACCTGGCTTGAGTCCCCCGGGCACGCCCCGCGCCCCCTCCCTGATGCTGCTGGGGAGTCCCCAGGAACAGTCTAAGCCACTGCTGTCCCGCTCCCGGGCCTCTCTCCCCTCCCCCTAACACTAGGGCCGCCACTGGACCCGGGCTCCGCCCCTTCCCCCCTAAGTCGCGCCGCAGTCCTCTCCTGGGCCCCTCTGTCCACCCTGGGGCAGCTCCCCGGTGCCCAACACTCAGGCCTGCCCCTGTCCCGCCCCGAGTCGGCCAGCCCCACGACTCTAGGGCACGCCCCATGCGCCACCCCCAGCACGTCCACACCAGGACACGCCCCTTGCACCGCCCCCGGCTGTCCACTCCACCCTCCAGGACACGCCCCTTACGCCGCCCACCTCGAGGCCCTGCTTCCCCCTCGACAGGTTCCGCCGGCTCCTGCCTCTTCCCCCGCCCAACCCCAAGTCCGCCCCTGTCCCACCCCCAGCACGTCCAGCCCCCAACTCGAGAACACGCCCCGTCCTGCTCCAGGGCCCCCGAGTCCCCCGTCCTGCACCAGCGCAGCCCAGCCCCCAACACCCCCACAGCACGGCCTTATGCCCCCCCCCCAATAAAAAACGCGGGTTGCAGACCCTTGACTTTCCCCCATCCCCGCCCCGCACCCCAGCTGGGTCCCCCTCGCAGCGCTAGGACACGCCCATCACCCTCAGGGTCCTCCAGGTCGCCCACTGGGCCTCCCCGTCCCCCATCCCACGGGCGCCGCCTCATCCCCTCTCCCCGCGCACACGATCTACGGCAGCCCCCGCCCCTTCCCTCCAGCCACCCTCCCCCCAGCAGGGCTTGCCCCTCCCCCGCACACACTGTGACTCCACCCGCCTGCCCTCCCCGGTTGCCCCACCCCCAGCGCGTCCTGGACGGCGGAGTCCCTCTGGGTCCTGGGGCGGTTGGAGCCCAGGACGCTCCACTGACGCTCCTTGTTCCTTTTAAGCTTAGTCCCTGGTGCTCTCCGGGCGCCTGGCCCCCTGCTCAGGGACTCTCTGCCGGCTGCACTGCGTCTCTGGGGTTGCTTTGAATCCCCCACCTGTGGTTTAAAATCCTAGTGTCCCTGCTGCTTGGCGCACGCTGAGCTCCGTGGCCTTTGGGCCAAGGCTCCAGCCGACCACCAGCTGCCTCCTAACCCACCTTGAAAGACCCCCATCCAATGAAAGACCCCCGTATCCCTGTCCAAGGAGAATCACACGAAACACTGGCTGCAAAAGCAAGAGGTTGGTTTATTGGGACACAGGCGCCTGTGGGTGCCCAGCAGAACCTCAGCCGGAGCTTTGGTGAGCTGGCACCCTGGGCTTGGGGATACAGAGATTTTTATAGGGTAAAGGGGCAGTTTTCACGCGAGGTAAACAATAGGTTTCTTATTAATTTTAAACCCAGCATATAGATTACCTAAAGGGCGAAGTTGTTTTTCACTGTATGCTACTGAAAAAGAACCACATAAAAGCTACATATTTGCACTCTGGTCCTCTTGTTCCTGCTTATTCAGGCATGCCTCGGGACCTGGTTCTCTGTCCTTTTTCAACCGGTTACACCTAACTAATTATTTGAATAACACCTCTGGTGCCTGCGTAGGTTTGTGACATGCCTCGGTGGTTTTGCAACTAGGCCTGATGTTGTTGAGCTGGGGTCTTTCACAGTGAATGTGCTAATCATGTTTTCGAGTTGTTTTATAATTTCCCTGCGGTGTGTGATGATTTGCTAAGAGATGCTATGATGCATGTGAAGGCCCTGCCTTCCCCAAAGAGTGTATAAAACTGCTGCCAACCCTGGGCTAGGGGCCTCTCAGCATCACCAGTTGCTGTGTGCACGTGGAGGACCGAGCTAGCTCGCAATAATCACCTCTTCGCTGCTTACATCGATCTTAGTCTCTGATGATCTTTTGGGCGTCCCGAATTGGAGCATATCAAAGCCAGAATTAGACAGGAAGTCAGTGTAGACAGGTAAATGGAGTCAGGTTGGATCTAGGAGGCCCATTTTGAGTGAGTCTGGGAAGTTGGAGACTGTCCCTTGAGGGATCTTATCAAGAACCTGCCCCTGCTCCAACCTGTTGCCAAGGTAACCTGTGCCAGGAATTGCCCCTCCCTACAGGGAGCTGTAAGCTTGTGAAGGTGTCCTTGGCTGCTGCATCCTGCCCTTCCCCCTTCAGCCCACCTGTTTCCCACCTTTGGGCCATCTCACCAAGCATTCCTGGGCCTAGTCACTTATGAAGGAAGGAGAAAGATAAGGGGGAGAGGGCAGGAGAACACAGGAATCCCAGAACATATTGTTGTAGGGACAAAGGGGGCAAGGCACCGAAGATAGCAGGAAACAGTTTAATTTGGCTGCAGCCAGGTTCAGAAGTCACAGCTTTTGCTGTAATCAATCAATCCCCTGAACCCCAAGTTCAGAGAGTTTCCCAGTTTTATACCCAGCGTGTAAGGGCAGGGGCTCAGAAGTCTACAGTCTGCAGAAGTTCACATGAAATCAGCTTTCTCTTTCACTGTTCTGTGATAGACCCAACCTGATTTTTTTTTTTTTAATTGGGAGCCATCTCTCCACAAAGCCATGAAAAGCTAATTTGGGCTTTACTATAAATTACTGCAAACTCTGAACCTGCTTGGAATGCCTGCCCGTGCCCTGAACTCACCCATGCCTGGCTCTCTGACCAGATAGCAGCCCTCTCTGAAACTTTAGTGACACCTCACAAATCTTGGCCTTCCCTGGCCAGACAACGACCCTCTCTGAGGCTCTAATGGTCCTCATAAATTCTGATGTTGGGGCCAGCAAAAATTGTAAACTACCATTAGTGTGATGCTTGTCAGAGTTCTGTTATCTGCAACCCCCCCTTTGTGTAACTTTCTGGGCTATAAAGCTGGGCTGCAGGAAAGCTGGGGGGTGTCTTATTCCCGCTGTTTTGGGAGGGAGAGGGAGCCCGGCTGGTCAAAATAATAAGCTTGGGGGCTGGGGATGTGGCTCAAGCGGTAGCGCGCTCGCCTGGCATGCATGCGGCCCGGGTTCGATCCTCAGCACCACATACCAACAAAGATGTTGTGTCCGCCAAGAACTAAAAAATAAGTATTGAAATTCTCTCTCTCTCTCTCTTTAAAATAAAAAAAAAAGAAATAATAAGCTTGCCTTCATTTGATTTTAATTGGAGTCAGTGGTCTTTTCTTGCATCCTGGCCTAACATTCTGGGCAAGTTAACTCTTCAAGGACAGCACCTGAGAAGGAGAGAAGTTCTTCTCCCCTTTCTACCCCCCCCAGCTGTTACCATGGAGCCCAATTGTAACTTATCTTAAAAATGTAGACATCTCTGTGAAGCCCAGCTCAAGGCCAGAGGCCCTGTTTGCACATTTCTACAAACTACTATATTGATAAGGGGGTGTCCACGAAAATAGGAAGTTTATCTACATTTAACTCTTTTGCAGAGAATCTTTTGCTGACAGTCCTAAAATCAGCCATGGTGAAGATTTCTGGAGAGGCCCAGTTAAGACCTTTCTGTGGAGAAAGGGGGTGCCACTACAATATAAAAAGGGAAGAACACATTGCTTTTTGGGATACCAGGACACCAGCTATGGCCCCTTCTCCCTCCCAGGAGAAGTCTGTGTTCCCCCCTTTTAACATAAACCCTGCTTCATATGCTTGCCTTGGCATGTTTCTCTAATATTCAAACTTCAACATGTGGGGAAGCAGGACCCATCCACCCCTTGATCCACCCATCCACCAGATAACCAGTAATATCATCGCGATGGGCAAAAGGTGCGACTTATGCAGTCGAGGGGAAGAAATAATGTCCACACGTTTCTGTCCTTTTCAATACTTTATTCACTCAAATAATACACTGTCACTTTATAGGTTCTTAATCAAGAAACCATCCTTCCATTCATTCATTTTATTAGTTTTCAACGGGCCTTTATTTTATTTATGCACAGTGCTGAGAATGGGACTCAAGAATAATGAGCAAACAGCTTGAGCCTCTGCTATCTCAGCCTGGGCAACCTCAGGTGCGAGCTGCACAGATGCAGTGGGAGAGGCCTCCAACGTCAAGGAGATTCAGACCCAGGAAAATGCATTGTCCCAAATAAAGCCATTACCCTGGAGAGCAGCGCAAGTGGAATTTGAAAGTTCACATCACCTCATCTTTCTTTCTCTCTCTCTCTTTCCCTCCCTTTCTTCCTTTCTTTTTAAATTTCGTACTAGTGATTGAACCCAGAGGCGCTTAGCCATCGAGTACATCACAGCCCTTTTTATTTTTTATTTTGAGTCAATGTCTGGCTTAGTTTCTTGGGGCCTCATTAAATTGCTGAGGCTGGCTTGGAATTCTATCCTCTTGCCTCAGGCTCAAGAGCCACAGGGACCACCGGCAGGCACCCCCACACCCAGCACCTCGTCTTACTTTTCTGTTTACTCTTAGCTTTTCCAATCTGTCATGTCAGGATTTACTCTTTGTGCAGTAAAAAGAGTTTCTTTTTGAGAGTAATACCACATCTCCAAAAGATCTCCATTAGTTAAAGCTAACACCTTCGCTAAAAAAAATATCATTTTGTCTCACCTCTTTTGGACCTCTAGAGTTTGTATTTTTTTACATAGAGTTTTTACTTGTAGATGGACACAATACCTTTATTTTATTAATTTATTTTTATGTGGTGCTGAGGATCAAAACCAGTGCCTCGTATGTGTGGGGCAAGCGCTCTGCCACTGAGCCACAGTCCCAGGCCTTGAGTTTGTATTTTGAGAGAAGTAAGTTTATAATTAAATGTTTTCTGCTTGCACTTTATTGAATTCTTCAGAACATTTAAAAACCAGCCTGTGCTCCGTCTGCCAGACTAAGCAACTAGGGTTTGCTGATGAGCAGAAAAGACTTCTCAGAACACACTCAGGCTCACTCTGCACCTCCAGCCATCGTCTTTATACTGAAATCACAAAGCCCTTTGCCCTGTGCAGGCTCCCTAGGCTATGGCTCTGTCGGCACACCTCCCTCTGTTGCTACCTTGTTCAAGTGGAAACAGTGAAACCTTCCTCCCTCACTCAGGTTCTACAAGGAAGACAGAAGGCGAAGTGGTGCCCCTGTGTGCAGAGCCTTTCTCCAGCAGGGCTCACAGGTCCTCCTTTTCCCTCTAACTGATCCCCAATGTCCAAGCGCACAGGGACAGAAGCCTTGGACATTCACCTGAATTTGCTGACTTGGAGACGAGCTCAGTTCAAACTTAGAGCACATCCACTCACCTGCTCAGGCCTGCAGCTGTGGCCTGCGCAGCCCAGGATGTCTCAGGAGGGTGGAACCAGCTATTCCAGAACAGGTTGGGCAGCTAGCTGTATCATGCCAGCTATCTGGGCTGGCGGCCCATGCTGGGTTCCCCAAATCTGACTACATCAGTAACTGAGCAAACAATGAAAGAAGCACGCAACACACAGAACACTTTCTATTTGCAGGAAACAGGGACAGCTCTTGACCTCAAGGGTTCGTGGAAAAAAGAGAAAGCACACAAGTTGAACCCTGGTTTTATTTGAGGAGAAGCCATTCAAATGAGGCAAGGGGTAGGCTTACAACAAACAAGTGGGTGTATTGCAACCCCATCGGGTGACAGCACTCCTGGGCGGCATCTTGATTATACGAGTGGAGGTAAGGCCCAACAGCATTACCATGTTTTTGCTCAGGGCTGAAAGGAGTGTCCAGAGTGGCTTCTGACATAGTCCCCCTTTCTTAATATTTAAAGGCAATTGGGGAATTATGTCTTCCACTCACTGGATTCATGGTCCGAGGTCACCATGATCTATTGAGACACAGAAGGAATTAGTAGGAAACATATCATTTCAAAAATCTACCAGGTGGAATGATCCAACATACTTTTAGAATTATATCATTCAATTAACTTCAAAAGAGCCGGGTTGTTATGATTGCTTGGCCAAACATTCATCAGAAGACTTTTCATCATATCCCACTCTCATTGGGAAGCACTGTGTTTGGTTATGGCAACACAGACATATTTAGTTGGCACAGCAGAGGGCTCATTGGTATTATTCATTACAATGCCTTCTAGAATGTTCCACTTAGTTCCCATCCTTCCATCAGCCCTTATCTGACTATGAAGGGACTTGGAAGTAATTTAAGTCAAATTATCAAGAAAATTCACATGTAGGGACTGGGGTTGTGGCTCAGTGGCAGAGTGCTCGCCTAGCATGAGTAAGGCCCTGGGTTCGATCCTCAGCACCACATAAATGTAAATAAACAAAATAAAAGCCATAGTCCCTTAAAAAAAATTCACATGTCGTAAATGTTAAAACATAGCCACAAAGGCTGTAGTTGTAGAAAGAAACAAGGAATAAGATTTAAAGTAGTGATAAGCCCAGCCTAATTCCCTCTTCAGATTGGGAGCCATCTCACCACAAAGGCATGAAAAGTTAATTTCAGCTTTACCCTAAATTACTGCTATTTCTGAACCTGCTTGGAATGCCTGCCCGTGCCTTGAACTCACCATGCCTGGCTTTCCCTGGCCAGATAGCAGCCCTCTCTGAAGCTCCAATGGCGCCTCATAAATTCTGATATCAGGACCAGCTAAAATACCAGCTAGCCATTGTGTTATGCTTATCAAAATTTTACTATCTACAAGTTCTCAAACCCCCCTTTGTGTAACTTTCTGTGCTATAAAACTGCGTTCCTGGAGAGCTGCAGGGCTGTCTTCTGGGTTTCGGGAGAGACAGCCCCAGCTGTTTGGAATTACCAGCTTGCTTTTATTTGATTTCAAGTGGAATCAGGTGGTCTTTGCATTGTGGTTTAACAGTAGCCACCTCAAGGATCATGCGACCAAGAGCCTGCCTAGGCCTGGTTAGTTGGTGTGCACCTATTTTGAAGCCTGAACATTAACTTCAGCAGACCACAACTCTGAAATGTGAGCTGCAATAACTAGCGATGCAATAAGACAAGTTGTATTTCTCCCATTTAAGGAGTCTCTCAGGTCTGTCAATAATGCAAAATTCTACAGGGAGAAGTTAAGCATCAAAACATCCTTTGGTGCCTTCTCCCTGAGGGTTAAATTTTCTAGGAGTCATGGCAACCTCATGTAATTGCTCTTGTCCATTCTAGGAGACCAGCCTGAAATGTATCCAGCATTTCTAGACACTTCCTGTTATACTGGCAAGACATGTGCACAACCATCCACTTAGGAAAGGTGCCAGTTTCTACTGTAGATAACACATTGGTGGATGTTTTATGTAAACAACTGGCCTAAGTAGGGAAAATCTATTTCAACAACTTTTCTGTTTTGACAATTGTCCAGAGAGGTAAATATAGTCTTAATCCCTAAGGACCAGCATGATTAGCTGGTTTGGGTTTCTTATATGCTTTTTTTTTTTTTCTCAAAAGATACTTTTAGACAGCCATCATGTGTCATGGGATTAACATAGGTAGCTGAAAATGATGGTCAGTATAATTAATATAGTTATGTAGGTGAACTTTCCAGTCCACACTGCAAAACACATTAAAAGCGGACTTGAGAAATGGTCCACAGAAGTCTCTTTATAATTTTTCCTTCAGTGACAAGCTCCTGAAAGTGCATGGCTGTAAATTCTGCAGCTTGGAGATTGACCTTCGTATGCCAGGTTTTTCAGTCATTTTCATGATGACAGGTTTGGCTTCTATCCTTTGAAATCTGATTTAACTTTCTACATCATGTTCAGCAGCAGTAAGATTCTCAGTGTCATAATTAAGAAAAAAACTTGAAATTTTTATAAGGTCTAGTGTGTGCATAGGTGGTCCAGTTTTTCCCTGTTTTTTTTTTTAAAAAATTGAGTAGAGGCCTATAAGTCATAGTATCAGTAGTTTAATTATAGACACTAGAACAAATATTTAAATGGTAAAAAAAAAAAAAGTTTACCATTCTTAGTTGGTCATGAATTTTAACAAGTTATTTAAAGGGAACATGGCAAATAGAAGTATTATCAAATGCATGATTTAATTTTTAACTTCAACAGAATTATTAAAAATGGAGAATATAATAAAAATTTATATTTTAAAATTAGCTTTAGATGAAGTCCAAATGACTATCTTAATTTAGAATGAAGTGAGACAGAGTTTTTAATTTAGGATCTTCATCTTCAGCCTTTACTAGGGGCATTATATATATATATATATATATATATATATATATATATATATATATATATATATAGAGAGAGAGAGAGAGAGAGAGAGAGAGAGAGAGAGAGAGAGACAGACAGACAGAGATTTCCAGAATAGAAAATACATGTGTTTAGTAAGCATAGGAATAGGAAAGATATCTTGTTCCTTACCACTAACAAAAAAAGGAATTAAAAATGAATAGAATTTTATTTACCAATCTATGAAAAACTCTTTATTTTTATTAAACTCAATGTTGACTAAGTAGGAGGAGGTAGTATCTCAAACATTAATGGATAAAAACAAGTCAACAGTGTTGTTTAAGACAGTGATCTAATTTAGAATTTTATATGACATTGATCTAGGGATGATCTTGAGGTATTTATGTCAAACAATCTTTGCATATAAAGAAACAGTTGTATAAGCATACTTAATAACTTTACTTAGCAAAATTAGCTCTAATAACTATGTGTAATCTGTGGTTTTACCAATTCTAAAAATATCAATACAGGCAGGGCATTGCCTCATATCATTAAAGTCGAGAAAAGGTCTATCATGTTAACATTTTTTATTGCAATAAGCCATTGGCTGTTGAGCTGATTTATTTCTGTCTGTCTGTTTGATATTTTCGAAGTAACTATTTTTAGAGTGATTTTTTTTGGTAATAAACTGTTGATAAGGGCTCAAAGTAAGGCCCTGTTTTAATGTTTTCAAGGCTTTTTTTTTTTTTTTAAATAACTTAAAAGGAGAGTAACATGTTTATCCAGGAAGCGTCTTCCTCCTGGAGCCAAGACTAGAATTCCAGACCTTTTCTGTCTCTCTGTTTTTGTTTTCCCCATTTGGTCTCCATTTAAACTGTGGTGTAATATCCAACCTTGGCTAGAACTATGTTAACCTCTGTGAATCCCTTAGAATGTCTAGGGCTAACTGTTAAGGTCTGTAGGCAAGTCAAAATAACACCTGGTATTTTGCCAGAAAAATGTAGAGTTCGTAAACAAGTCTGGATGGTGCCTGGCAAAATGCCAGAGGGAGTGGTTTGAGAAGTAACAAAAGCGAGCCATTAAGTGTGGAGATTCCTTATTGGTTGACTGATGTATCTAGTTTATGCTAATTAAGATAAGCTGTGCAAAATGTATAAATAGCTCTGTTGTCCTACAATAAATGGCTCCTATTCCTGCTGTATCAACCCACACAAGTTATTCATCACCCCCCCACACAGCTAACTGAATGATAAACTCATCTTTTGAAAATGGGTGTCTCCCTATAAATTTTGGGTGTTGTACTCTCCTTTTGAGTCTCTCTATGAAAATAATAGAATTTTCCCAAGGACTTTCTATAATCCCTTCGTAGGCATCCTGTTCATCTGTTGGATATTAATCTATTTGGGGAGAGATTAATTCCTATTCTGTGTTCTTGGGACATGGTTAAGATAAATCTCTTTTAAAATTGTTTTTAGGATGGCCCTCTATTTCAATGTTTAGCTAAATAATACCATAATATGTCTGTAGATAAGATTAGAGACCTGGCATGAATTTTGAAATATTTCTATGTATGAATTTGGATCTCTTGAAAATCTCCTGGAATTTGTTTCGGTCCAAATTAAGTGAGAGAGGTCCCCGTTGATCTTACCTTCCAGTAGGTAATTTTTTAAAGGCCTTCTTTGATGATAGTAGTTTAGGCTAGATATGAAAATGAGATACCTTTTATTGATCATTATCATTTTCCAATACACACACACACACACACACACACACACACACTACTTTATCTGTTGCATCCAAGGAATAAAACACTCAAGGTCACTCCAGGTGAACTGGGCTGGTGCAAAATAATCACAGAGAGACAGAAACATACCTTTTTCTTTGGGTTCTGTGATGGTTCTTCTGACCCAGCTCCCACAAAGGAGGCAAGGCAGGCAAGAAAGAGAGAGAGCAGGCCTTGAACCCACTTTTATTGGGGAAAAGCCATTCAAATGAAGCAAGGGATCAAGCTTCAGGGGGTTGAGTCTAGCTTCCTGATGTCTTGCTGTCAGCAGATTGACCTACAACTTGGAAGGCCACGCCCATCTCATGAGCTGTGTGAGAATCCAAAGCAGAGCAAGAGAAGGAGACACACAAAGGGAGCTTCCATGGAACATTCTATCCCAAGGGCAAAGGGGCAGGATTACAAAGAAATAGGTTAGTGCAATTCGACCACAGTGGGTATGTCTACTCCTAAAACCATGCTCTGATATCTGAGCTAGAACAATGCCCAAGTCACTAGGAAATATAGCGATTGGTCAGAGCCCCTGCAGGACTTAAAGATGTGTTCATTCAGGACAGCTCTTCACATACTCCACACTTCTTAATAAAAAAAAAATGGGGAATTATATCCTGCAGCCACTCTATTCCTGGTCAAAGGCCATTATGACCTACTATTGAGACACAAAAGAAATTAGTAGAAAATATAATTTCAATAACATACCATATAAAATATTTAAATAATTTAGGACTAAGATCATTTAATTAACTTTGGAAGATCCAGGATATTATTATTGCCCTGCCAAACACTCATCAGAAGATTCTTAATCTTTTCCCAATTTTATTGGGAAGCATTGTGTTTAGCCAAAGTAACACAGACATATTTAATTGGCACAGCGTTGAAGCTTTTACTCAAATCACAGAGCAGAGGACTTATTGACATTATTTATTACAGTGGCTTCTAGAGCACTTTATCTTGGTTTCAATCCTTCCATTAGCACTTGCCTGACTATGAAGGATCCTGGAAGTAATTTAAATCAAATTATTAAGAAAATTCATATGTTATCAGTTTTGAAACATAGTCACAAAGGCTGTAATTGTAAAAGCAAGGAATAATGTTTAAACTAGTCACTTCAAGGATAATGAGACCAAGAGCTTGGTTAATTGGTATGCATCTGTTTCAAAGCCTGAATGTTAACCTCAGCATGATTAGTTGGCACTAGGTCAAAGGAAGATTGATGAGGATTGATGTCCTTTTCCTTTGCTATAACTAGTGATAAAATTAGGCAAGTTGTACCATTCAGAGGTTACAGGATATTTAATCATCTTTTTATCTTAATTCTTACATTGAAGGAGTCTTCTATTTCGATCAGTAATGTAAAATTCTGGAAGCAGAAGTTAAACATCAAACATCCCTTTGGATGTCACCTTCACTGAAGGTCAAGATGTTACTAACAAATCCTCCAGGGGTCATGGCAGCATAATTGCTTTTCTGTCAATCCTAGAAGACCAGTCTAAAATATACCCACTATTTCTAGACACTTTATGTCATACTGCTAAGATATTTGCACAATCCATCCACTTCTGAAAGGTGTCAATTTCTTCTGTAGAATAATTAGGACAATAATACATTGGTGGACATTTTATGTAAATAACTGGCCTGTATAGAAAAATTGTATTTCAACAATTTTTCTATTTTGACAATTATCCAGATATATAATCTTATTATCCAAGGGCCAGCATGATTGACTGATTTATGTTTCTCATATGCTATTTTTTTTTCTCAAAAGATACTCCCATGGGGCTGGGGATGTGGCTCAAGCGGTAGCGCGCTCTCCTGACATGCGTGCAGCCCGGGTCCTGACATGCGTGCAGCCCGGGTTCGATCCTCAGCACCACATACAAAAACAAAGATGTTGTGTTCACCGAAAAAACTAATAAATAAATAAAATTCTCTCTCTCTCTCTCTCTCTTTAAAAAAAATAAAAATAAAAATAAAAAAGATACTCCCAGACAGCCTGTTTACCATAGGATCAACATATAGGTATAATTGACCATTACAGTCGTACGATCAATCTGGTTTCATGGGTTGAACTTACAGTGCACACTGCAAGGCATATTAAGAGTGGGAATGAGAGGAGGGCCCACAGGGGTCTCTTTATAATCATTACTTACCTGATAAGCTCATGAAGCTGCATGGCTGTAAACTCTGCAGATGAAAATTTACCTTCCTGGGTCAAGTTGTTTAGTCATATCGCAATGACAGGTTTAAACTATTTTGAAATTCAGTTAATTTACTGAATCATGTTCAATAACACAAGACTGTTAATATCACAATTTAAGAAAAAATTTGAATTATTTGTAAGATCTAGTATGTGCATACAAGGTCCTTCCCCCCCCTTTTCTATATTTAATAAAATTGAATAAAGGCTGGCATAAGCCATAATATCACTAGTTTTAAGTGACAGACAATAGTACAAGTATTTAAATAGTAAGAAAGGATTTATTATCTCAAGCTGATCATAAAACTTCACAAAGGTCATCTACTAGTCATGTTAAGTTTAATATTAATAAATTGGAAAGAGACCATGTTAAATAGAAATTAGCCTTCATTAATTGAATGACATAATTTTGACTTTAATAGAATTACCCAAAATGGAAATATAACCAAAATTTATATTTTGAACTTAGCTCTGGATAAACTTTATATATATATATATATATATATTTTTTTTTTTTTAGGAGAGAGAATTTTTTAAATATTTATTTTTTAGTTCTCGGCGGACACAACATCTTTGTTGGTATGTGGTGCTGAGGATCGAACCCGGGCCGCATGCATGCCAGGCGAGCGCGCTACCGCTAGAGCCACATCCCCAGCCCCTCTGGATAAACTTTAATGATTGTCTTAATTTGGAAAGAAGGGAGACAGAGTTTATAACTTAGGAGTGGTGGTCTTTACTATGGGCATGAGAAATACGTAAACATCCATCTAAAATACGAAGTCCATAGGTTAAATAAGCCTGGAGAAGATGTTTTGTTTTTTATCATTAATAAAGAATGAAATAGACAAAATAAATAGTCTTCTATCTATGAATCCATAAAAAACTATCATTATTATTATCAAACATAGTGTTAATCTAAGTAGGGGGAATTAGTATCTGAAATATCAATGAGTAAAAAAAAAGTGAACAGTATTGTTTCAGACAGTGATTTAATTAGAATTCTACATGGCATTGAACTAGTGATAACCTTTTGAAGGATCTATGTTAAAACATTCTTTGGGTAAAAAGAAACAGTTGAAAGAAAATCCTTAATAACTTTATTTAATATAGAAAATTAGATTCAATAATTATGTGTAATTTGTGGCCTTACCAATTTTAATAATATGAATGTATGCAGGACAATATTCCACACTATTAAGGTTGATAAAAGGTCTATCATGTTAAATTTCTTATTGAAATAAGCTATGGGTTGTCTGTCTAATATTTTAGGGATAACTGTTCCCAGAGTTATTTTTCTCAGTGATAAACTGTTGACAGGGGCTTGAAGTAAGGCCCTGTTTTTTTTGTTTGGAGGTAAAATTTTATATTCTTAAACATCGTGTTTTCATAAAATGGGAAACAGAAGTGATTAACTGTGTATTACAAAATACAAGATATTTCTTATTAAAATAAAATATTTTGCCTAAATTCAGAAATTTACAAGGATTATTTCAAAAAAATGGGGTCAACAGATGGGAAAGAGAAATAAAAAGTTCTATTTTAATTTTAATTTCTTAAGGTTTTTCCTTAAGGATAAATGTTAATACACTAATATAAACCAAAGATCAATCTATATGTTAAAAGAGAAGGATTTCTTAAATCATTAATTTAAGAAATTAATGTCATGGGTTAAACTGAAACATTAATTTACCCATAACACTGTGTTTATTAAGTTTTGTCTTTCTTTCTTTCTTTCTTTCTTTCTTTCTTTTTTTTTGAGCAAGTAAACTTGAAGGAATTAAGAATTATACAACTATGGTTAAACAACAACTGTTTTTTTGGATTATTGCAATATATTATTTCTTTAAGAGCTAAACAGAATTACTATAAAAATATCAATGAATTGTGATGCTATTACTCTTGTCTGTATATTAAATATGTTCATATCTTCCAGGTATACAGGTCTTAAATGTAGAAGTTTTAAAAGAACATTATATCAAGCTGGTGTTGTTCAAACTAAAGTTGAATGGTGATTTTGGGCTCAAAAGGATGATAAACTTTATTAGAAATTTATTTATATCCTTTTATGCTCTATAACTCAACCTGTTATCAATAAGATATAAAGTTTTATGTTATTTTTTACACTGTGGGATAATTTAAATATATTTTTAAGCTAATGAAAGCCTAAGTTATATAAAGGTTCAAATTGTGAAACACAAAATCATTTTGTTACTTTTTCACAAAAGGTTAAAAGCTCTCAGCCTTTTTCTAATTTATGCTTTAAATTAACATCCTATTGTGTTAGCTAATATTCATGTAACCTCAAGCAACAATATATGTAAGCTTCGTAAAATGATATTTAAGAAACAAAGATCAGCTTCAGAACTAGAACACTTCACCGAAGATTTGTAGGAGCTCCACCTTACTGAGATACAGCTCAGGCTCCCTCCTTCCTACATGTCAGAATGTCTTTTCTTTCCTGAGAGCTGGACTGATCTGCAGCTTGGGTTTGGGAGAGACAGCAGCTGGCCATCATTCTATCTGTACACAATATAAGCTTGCTTTAATTTGATTTAAAATTAGAGTTGGTGGTCTTTTGTTTGCATTGCAGTTTAACACATAGCACTGATTTTTGACCTTCCTTTTCAAATAAACACTATTAGAGACACAGTAAAAGGCTGGTAACAGAGATAGCAGTGGCAATCACCCTATTTTTAGCTTGTTTGCTACCTTAAATATTTGGACTCAGGTATGTAAGGAACTCTTTTTTTTATTTTTTTTAACCCTATTCTGTTCTTTTATATATATATATATATATATATATATATTTTTTTTTTTTTTTTTTTTTTCAGTTTTCAGTGGACACAACTCTTTGTATGTGGTGTTGAGGATCGAACCCGGGCTGCACACATGCCAGGAGAGTGCGCTACCGCTTGAGCCACATCCCAAGCCCCTTGTATGGAACTCTTATCAATGACCACACAAGGCCCTAGGAGAGGGAGCATGGTCCAGGATGGCCACCAAGGCCTTGGGGAAGGAGGAACATGAGTAGGGGAACTGAGAGGGCTCTGAGCTCAGGCAGTGCAGGGAAGAAGGGGACAGAGAAGAGGAGATCCAGGCACGACTGGGTGGTGCTGGCCCAGGAAGTTCATCAGACCCAGGAGTAAATGGGCATCCATGCAAGTGCCTCCTGCTCCACAGTCATTAATAGACCCCAGGACCAGTGGTGTCCAGGCCTCCTGGGTAGAATGATCACAGTAGAGCATAGCAAGAACACCCAAAAGTTTATAGCAACATGTAGGACCCCCTGCAGGACAGGGCAAGCACTGGATAGCAGGACTCCTGGGAATTTATTGGCTATAGGATGGAGAGTAATATTGACCTTGTGAGTGCTGACCACATCCAGGGTGCTGCACCCACTGTGGACTTCACGTGGGCCATGACCACTAGGTAAGAAGGTTGCAGCTCTAAAGTGTCTGGAAACCTTGAATCCAGTGCTCCTGAATTCCCACCAGAGACCCTGCTGTATCATGCCCAAACAAGAATTCCTGGCTACGACCTGGGGTCTTTTGCCAGTGGAGGCCCCATTAGTGATGTGGGACACATGAGGCTGGACACCCAGGGAAGATTCAGGGAGCCAACTTACTAGCTGCAGGCCTCACAGGGGTATCCCTAAAATTTTCTAAACCTCCAGTTTGAAATTTCATTATGTTTACCCCCAGTGGGAAGGGGTGGAGGTGTACATTTTTTTGTAGGAGTCTACATAAAGAAAATTATGGTGAGGGTCTCTGGAGAAGCTTATTTAAGAATCTTAGGTGGAGAAGGGAGTGCCACTACATTAGAACATCAGACTGGGACTCTCCTTACCTTGCCTTTTGTTACATACTTTGTATGAAAAAAAATCATCACATGATGTTCCCAGGGCTACTGAGGTACCCTAAACAGAGAGAGAGGTCCAGCCTTGTTCATGTAAGTGAAGCTGAGAGGATGTAACAAAGGATTTTCCACACTGTTGACATTCATAGGGCCTCTCTCCAGTATGCGTCCTTTCATGTCTGTGAAGCTGAGAGTATGCAGCAAAGTCTTTTCCACATTGTTGACATTTATAGGGCTTCTCTCGAGTACGCATCCTTTCATGTGTGTGAAGGTCACTGGATGTAGCAAAGGCTCTACCACATTGTTTATATTCATAGGGCTTCTCTCCAGTATAAGTTCGTTCATGTATCAGAAGAGAAGAGGATTTAGTGAAGGCTTTCCCACATTGTAGACATTTATAGGGCTTCTCTCCAGTATGAGTTCGCTCATGTATCACAAGGGAAGATGAAGTAGTGTAGGCTTTTCCACATTGTTTACATTCATAGGGCTTTTCTCCAGTATGTATTCTTTCATGTACATGAAGTTCACAGGATCTACCAAAGGCTCTACCACATCTTTGACATAGGGTTTCTCTCCAGTATGCATTTTTTCATGTTTGTGAAGGTTAGAGGATGTAGCAAAGGCTTTTCCACACTGTTTACATTTATAGGGCCTCTCTCCAGTATGCGTCCTTTTATGTCTGTGAAGCTGAGAGCATGCAGCAAAGTCTTTTCCACATTGTTGACATTTATAGGGCTTCTCTCCAGTATGCATCCTTCCATGTGTGCGAAGGTCACCAGATCTAGCAAAGGCTCTACCACATTGTTTACATTCATAGGGCTTCTCTCCAGTATGAGTTCGTTCATGTATGCGAAGCTGAGAAGGTCTAGCAAAGACTTTGTTACACCACTTACATATATAGGGCTTCCCTCCAGTATGAGTTCGCTCATGGGAGCGAAGGTGAGCAGAATGAATGAAGGCTTTGCCACACTGCTTACATTCATAGGGCTTCACTCCAGTATGTGTCTGTTCATGTATCTGAAGGGAAGAAGAAGTACTGAAGACTTTCCACCATGGTTGGCATTCATTGGTCTTCTCTTCTGTGTGAGTTCTTCCATGCATGTGAGGTTCACTGGATGTATCAAAGGTTTTTCCATAATGTTGACTTTCATTGGGCTTCTCTCCAGTAAGGATTTGTTCATGCATCTGAAGGAAAGTTGGTGTAGTGAAGCCTTTCCCACAGTGTTGATATTCATAAGGTTTCTCTCTAGTATGTGTTCTTTCATGTCTATGAAAGTTAGAGGAGTAAGTAAAGGCTTTTCCACACAGCTTACATTCATAGGGCTTTTCTCCAGTATGAGTTCGTTTATGTATGTGAAGCTGAGAAGATCTACCAAAGGTTTTGCCACACTGCTTACATTCATAGGGCTTCAATCCAGTATGTGTCCGTTCATGTATCTGAAGGTAAGAAGAAGTACTGAAGACTTTTCCACATTGTTGGCATTTATTGGTCTTCTCTTCTTTGTGAGTTCTTCCATGCATGTGAGGTTCACTGGATGTATCAAAGGTTTTTCCACAATGTTGACTTCCATTGGGCATCTCTTCAGTATGGATTTTCTCATGTCTGTGAAGGTTAGAGGAGTCAATGAAGGCTTTTCCACACTGTTTACATTTATAGGGCCTCTCTCCAGTATGCATCCTTTCATGTTTGTGAAGGTGAGAGTATGCAGCAAAGTCTTTTCCACATTGTTGACATTTATAGGGCTTCTCTCCAGTATGCATCCTTCCATGTATGTTAAGGTCACCAGATCTAGCAAAGGCTCTACCACATTGTTTACATTCATAGGGCTTCTCTCCAGTATGAGTTCGTTCATGTATGTGAAGCTGAGAAGATGTAGCAAAGGCTTTGCCACACTGCTTACATTCATAGGGCTTCACTCCAGTATGAGTTCGCTCATGGGAGCGAAGGTCACCAGAATGAATGAAGGCTTTGCCACACTGCTTACATTCATAGGGCCTCTCTCCAGTATGAGTTCGTTTATGTACACGAAGCTGAGGAGATGTAGCAAAGGCTTTTCCACACAGTTTACATACATAGGGCTTCTCTCCAGTGTGAGTTTTCACATGTGAGTGAAGGTAAGATGACTGAGTGAAGGCTTTCCCACACTGCTTACATTCATAGGGCTTCTCTCCAGTATGGGTCCGTTCATGTCTGTGAAGGTTAGAAGAAGTAGTGAAGACTTTTTCACATTGTTGGCATTCATAGGATTTCTCTGTCATATGAGTGTTTTCATATGAGTGAAGGTTAGAAGACTGAGAAAAAGCTTTGCCACACTGCTTACGTTCATAGGGCTTCTCCCTAGTATGAGTTCGTTCATGTCTGTGAAGGGAAGAAGAAGTAGTGAAGACTTTTCCACATTGTTGGCATTCATTGGGCTTCTCTCCAGCATGGAATTGTTCATGTATCTGTAGGTAAGATGAAGTAGTGTAGGCTTTCCCACATTGTAGACATTTATAGGGCTTCTCTCCAGTATGAGTTTGCTCATGAGAGTGAAGGTGAGCAGACTGAGTGAAGGCTTTCCCACACTGCTTACACTCATAGGGCTTCTCTCCTGTATGAGTCCATTTGTGTATCTGGAGGTAAGATGAAGTACTGAAGGCTTTCCCACATTGTTGACATTCATAGGGTTTCTCTCCAGTATGCATTCTCTGATGTATTCTAAGTAAACTGAGATAACCAAAGTCTTTTCCACATAGCTTACATTTGAAATGTGCTTTCCCAGTGTGCCTGATCATGTGACATCGAAGACTTGCGAATGAAACCAAAGTTTTACCACCTTGTTTACATTTATGGAGTTTCTCTCCAGAATGAGTTCTTTCATGTTTTCTAAATAAAGTGGGGGAATGAAAGGCTTTCCCACATACCTCATATTGAAAAGGTTTACCTCCACTGTGTGTTCTCATGTGTCTTTGAACAGCTGGGAGAGAAGAAAAGGCTTCACCACATTGTTGACATTCATAGGGTTGGCACTCAGTATGAGAATCTTCATGTCTTTGAATGTCACTGGAACAACTGATTGTACTTTCATATGGTTCATCTCCAGTTTGTGTTAACATTTGTGGGTGAACACTTTTGAGAGAAACCAGAGATTTTCTGTATTGTTTCAATTCACATGGCTTCTCTTCACACTCTTCATGTTTATAGCATTCATGCCCACAGTGAGATCTGAAGTGCCTGTGAAGGTATTAGGACATATGCAGTCATTTGCACACATAATGCCATCATATGAATTCACTCTATTAAAATTTTTCTTTGTCTACTTAAGAACTGGAATCTCATTGAAAATTTCCCCATACTGTTCTTTGCCTTTGAAGTTTACCATAAGATTTCTTTAAAGAATGATCAGCACATGATTAATGCTTGATTCATTCATGATTTTATATTTATTTAAAGGTTCTAGGCTTACATTACTACCAACATCAGGTAAAGACTAGGTTTTCCAACTTGTTCAAATTGCCAGAAAATAAAGAGATTGAGAGGAAACAATGCTTTGCAACACAGCTTGCCTATGACTATTATCCAAATAGTGATATTTACATATGCAATTTCATAGTACTTTTGCATGTCAAGTACTTTGAAAAGACTGAGTATATTTTACAGTTAAATATACATGTGTGTAAAATTTATTTCAGTTGTGAATAAACTTTATTGATTTAAATGTGGTGCAGAGAAGAGAACCCAGTGCCACAAGTGTACTAGGCAAGCTCTCTACCACTGAGTCACAACCCCAGTCTCAGCTAAGTATATGTTTTTGGTAAAAAAATCTTGTAAGAATAAATACATTTAAAGTTGTGCACATTTCTTGCAAAATATATGACATTCTCAGATTCCCTCAAGGATTCCTCTTGTGAGTACAATTACCTTAGATTACTCCCAGAATTATTGATCTGATCTTCAAAGTTCTGGTCATCCCAGGTCTTTCCTAAAATGCCAAACCAAAACATTATAAATATTTAGGAGATAGAAAGGCGTTTCCAAATTTATGGAGCATTTTATGCTACAATAATTCACCAATTGATTGTCTTTTCATGTTCTACATGAATGACCAAAATAAACACGACTTCTATATGTGATTAAATAACTACACAACATTATTACCTAGAGAAGCCAGGTTTCTGAGGACTTCCAGCATCACATCTCTGTAAAGGTTCTTCTGGGAAGCATCCAGCAAAGCCCACTCCTCCTGGGTGAAGTTCACAGCCACATCCTCAAAGGTCGCTGAGATCTAAAATATCCCACAAATGTGTAGTGGAGGCCAGGAGAGATTGACAGTGTGAGAAATCTATACTCAACATGTGTGATGTTCACATGATTCCCTGGCCTCTTGATTAATTCCACGATTTTGTCCATGAAACCTTTAGTGTACTTAAGTCCTCACAGCCACTCCAACACTAGAATTGGGTCCCACACCAGGTAAACAGAGAGTGTTGTATACCCTTCCTTTGGTGAAATCACTTTTCGTGAGTTCACAGGAAGTAAGAGGGGCTCTCGGGTCACCCTTAACTTATTTGTTGATTGCATCTCTATCACCATCCTACCAACATCCTGTGCAGTAGAGAGCTAATATGAGCATTCTCCATATTATTTACCCTTAGAAAAGAAAGCTGAGTAGGAAATTGCTGGAATCACAAAACTTAGCCTTTGAGACAGATCCTGCCAACCACAGTGGCTCACTGGGCCTCCATACTTAATATAGACAACATGGTATTTACTGATCTCCTGTTTCCTTCTGAAAGTCAATTGTTCCATCCTTAAAGAAGTGCCTAGAATCAGCCCCAAACCACACCCTCAGAGTATGGAGTCACTAAAGAGTTTCCCTCATAGACAACAGTTAGACAATCTTCCACACCGGTTGACACAATATGATCACTGGGGACTGAGCTCAACTTGGATGATTACACTGAGGACAACAAGAAGTTTGCAGGAGCTTTACTCCAGAACAAATTTACCCATTAGTAATTCTACCACGCGGCCTGCGCAGTGGTTTCATTAATGAGGTTCTAGGCATAAAGTTAGTTAGAAGAGATCGAAATAAAAACACAAGACTCAATTACCTTATTTCTATTGCTAGGTCCAAGACGGTTCCCCTCTGGTTCCCTCCTCCAACCGCCCAGCAGGGCAGCAGGGATTACTCAGGGCTAGCAGGAGAGAGAGAGCGAGCACGCTGGGGATCAGCCTTTTATTGGGGAACAAGAGATTCAGGGGAGAATTCCATCCAATGAAGGTTGAGGGGGGGGTGCACTCCAAGGTCAGGGTCAGAGATTGGGTCCCGGGGTCAGTGGTCAGGCACACCCCCACACAGATGGGCTCTCTCATCAGAAAAGGGTCGGGAAAACTTCGACTTTGCCAAAGTGCCTCAGGCCCTTAACGGGAGTCACCAGATCACGTGTTAGAATGGCTTCCCACAAGTAATCAAGCACATTGATTAATAAACACAACAATATAATAATTTCTTGTGGTTAATATCAAAGCAGAATGGGGTGTATGGAAAGATGGCATGTGTCTTAGAAAAAACTCAATGACCCCAAGATGTCACCTTATCCAAACAACAGCCTTACAAAATGATATAGGTCTGAAAAACAGTTTTCTTAACAGACAGCAGAAAATCCTTTTCCAAACCTTGTGGCAACCATGAATGTCCAATGATTGTCAAACTCTTCTCAACAGCAGATGTCCCACTCAGATCATGTACACACACATGTGTGTGGGACACATGTGGTGACACACACCACCCTTCTGCTCAAGGACACTTTGATCAAGATAGGCCACATGTACAATGGTGGTCTGTTATAAAAGAGATTCCTCCTTCCTGTAGCACAGCTGGTGCAAGGAAACCTCAGGCACAAGCACTTCCTGGGTGTGTGAAAGCAGCAGGTTTGCAGCCCAGAATCCTGAGCTATCCCACACTGACTGCTTGTGAAACAGGCCACTCCATGTGTGTTTCTAAGCAGGCCATGATTTCTGCACAGTGTGGAACAGCCCACAGGACCACCTACCAGAACACGACCCTGCCACTCACAAAGAACCATGCTCAAGGACTTAAGAGACATGACATTTGAAGCAGGACAGTATCAACAGAGGCTAGTAGGAGCCCAAGAGAAAGCCTTTAGTGGGCTGTTCTTCAAGGCATGGAAAAATTATGGGTGACAGCAGGTGTCTTGGGGACAGAACACAATGATGGTCCAGGCAAATGAGAATCTACATGGCAAGTACTTCCTCCCTCTATTCTGCAGACAAATGCAGTTTATTGTACATTTAACTGTGAAAGACTAAAACCCATTTCAGAAATTTAAAAGAAATATATTTTTATTTACTTACTTATGTGTGACAAATTAAAAAACAAATAAATAAACAAAAACACAGTGTGGATCAAATCCAGGGGAGCAGAAGCACACAGTCACACTCCTGACACATTTGATGTTTTGAGACAGGGTGTTGTATGTTGCTCAGGGCCTCCTAAGTTGCAGAGACTAGCTTATAAACTTACGATCCTCCTGCCCCAGCCTCCCCAGCAGCTAGGATTATAGGCACTCACCACTGTGTCTAGGAAAAATTTACTTTTATAGAAAAATAAGCTAAACAATTTTCTAAAAATGATAAGCACAAAAGAAAAAAGATCAAACTAGACACCAACATGACACAACTCAGAGTCTGGGACCCTCAGAGTACTACCACAACACAGACCAGAACAGAGCCCAGAAAGAGACTCCCACAAATATAGTCAACGGACATTGCAAGAAGGAAAATCATTTACATCCAACGTGATGATGGCTCCAGAGAGAGGGAGTGTTCCACACACAAGCAGAACCATTAGAACAAGAACATCATCATGTGTGAAAGCCCCAGGAGGTTCTCCACAGCTCCATGAAGCAGTCTTGGAGAACAGTGGAGAGCAGCAAGCAGGGTGTGACCTTCACTCACCCTTCAGAAAGCCCCTCTCTGGTGCAGGACAGGGGTGTGACCTCCCAGTATGAGACCCTAGTCACTGGCTACAGACTGCACACAGCAGATCTTTCCCAACTTTCTTTAATTTCTACTAAATTTATCACAGAACTAACAATGTTAACATCTTAAAGAAATTTTAAAAAGCTTCTCACTGTTCTAAGTCAGAAGAAATCACTGTGAAAAAGTAGGTGGAATTCCTTAAAAAGAGTTAACTAAACCCACAGCCTGCATATAGGAATAGTAGCAAATTATTGTTTTCCCACTCAAACACCACCTGAAGTCTAGAGAAGAAAGCCGAGGGAGAATTTCTTTTGAAAATCAGGTTTCAAAAATACCCAGGTTCAAAAGGCTCAGGCAGGAGGATTGCTAGTTCAATGCCAGCCTCAGCAACTCAGGGAGCAATTAAGCAATTGAGCAAAACCCTGTCTCAAAATTGAAAACAAAATTTAAATAGAGGGCGCAGGGGATTTGGCTCATTGTTTAAAAACACTTGGCTTCACTCCACTTTATTGTGCCCCAAAATAAGAATACCTAGGTGTACAGAGGAAGTAAGGAAGCCCACACAGGCCAGGAGAAACCCTTTCAGAGAAGATCAAGAGCTGCATTCATTGCAAGCTCAGCACTGGTGTCTCTCCAGGCTGGGTGGGCAGAGCGCAGGAGCAGAGAATCTGAAGCAGCACCAGTCTGTGTTAAAGCAGAGGCCCCAGCACAGCTCCCTGGAGGAGCCAGAGCACTGAGCTCTTGCTGTTGCCACTGCTCTCTCCTTGCTTCTGGTGAAGCAGCAAATGAGGGCAAGGACACCGAGATCTGGCAGCAACAGTTTAGTAGTGGCAGCAGAGCCCAGAGGAACAACTCCCAAAGCCTGAGCCTGAGCACATCAGGGCCTTTACTTTTAAGCATAAGAAACTTTTGAGAACACTGAGGCAGGGAGTTGGTGCCATCTATTTGATATCCCTTACATGCTTGTCCCTGCCTAGGGACTCAGCTCTTAGAGATCAGGGCCTTTGGTGGCACTCAACCTAAGGAGGGGCTGCTCTGTCCCTGCTACTCTGTGGGCTGCTTCTGCTGCTTGGTTCTCTCCTTATAGGGACCTGTCTGCTGCCAGCCTGCAGGGTGAAAGGTCAGAGAGCAGAGCTGCTGGGTGGCAGCTTGCAAATCCACAGCCTGGCAGCTCCCAAACGGCTGAAGCGTCCTTCTGTCCCACCACACTGGCTCTCAGGGGAGTCTAGAAATGGACTGAACACAAGCCAATTCACCACACACCGCAGACAAAGCAGTTTTGTGGAGAGCTACTCTGAATGACTCACGCCTTCCAGTCCTGAAGCAAGAGATTCTGACCATTCACTCACTACATTTTATGGTGACTTGGGCATTGTCCCAGCTCAGGAAGTTGAAGGCATGTCTTCAGGTGTAAGTGTGTCACCCACAGGGTTTGGCTACACTCACCTATTCTTCTGTAATCTTACCCCTTTGCCCTGTTTGGGATAGAATATTCCATGGAAACACCCTTTGTGTGTCCCCTTCTCTTGCTCTGCCTTTGGGTGTGGCCTTCCTAGATGTCAGTCAACCTGCTGACACAGACATTAGGAAGCTAGACTCAGCCCCTTGAAACCTGACCCCTTGCCTCATTGGAATGGCTTCTCCTCAATAAAAACGTTCAGCACTTTCTCTCTCTCTCTCTGTTGTGCTCTCTCTTTCTGCAGACACTTAAGGTCAGAGGAGCCATCACAGGACCCAAAGAAAAAGATATCTGTGTCTCTTGTGTGAATATTTCATGCAGCCAGTTCACCTGGAGTGACGCTGAGTGTTTTAGTGTGAGGAATGTGACAATTGGTGGCCCATATGACCACCTCAGAGGATTTTTATGAATTTAGTGCATTTGGAATTTCTCTCCAGAAGTTAACTGTGCTTCGGATTGCAGAGTATTGTGGGCTGAATTGTAGAAAGTAAGTGGATTAGAAGAAAAATCTGTGAGATTAAACTTTTAAATATTTGAGAATATTCTGTCTTTAGAGAAAAAATATTTTTATAATTCTAGACTCTAAATAAATGTAAAGTGTTATTAAGATGATTAGTGGGATATGTGAAGTTCAGTCCTCTCCCATGGGAAAAGTGCTTTTGTGCACTTTTTGGGACTGTTTTTGTGAATCTTTATGTTTTGAAACATTAGGTGAAAACATTTTGGGGGGTTTATGTACTAGAAGTCTGTGCTGGGACAGTGAGAAAAAGGGAAGACAATTTTTGTGCTAAGCGTTGATACAAAGATTCTCTACCTTTAGAGAAGTGAATTTTGTATTTTTATTGTTTTGTGAATACTCAGAAGGTTTATACTGAGCCTCTGCTACACTCTTGTCCTATGGATCAGAGAGACTGTAACTGAGCCTAGGCACTGCTCCCTGTGGAGTCTGTAACTAGAGCCACCAACAGTGCTTTGAACCCTTAAGCAACCTGGCCTGGGTGCAGAATGCCTTAAAATCTGAGAGTAACACTGGTGTCTGTGGTTAAAACTCACTTTTAAAGGACCCGAGCACTCCCAGGGAAAGTACAAAAGACAGGAGGACACTGTGAAGGGATCATACAGGAAAACATCCATGAACTGCAAGAGTGTGAACAGCGTGCAGGTCTCCAGATGAGGCTTCATAGGAACAAACCAAATGCAAGGCAACCCGCTGGGAAGCTCAGGGAGCCTCTGCCCTGAACAATGGGCAGCAGGATCCTTGCTGTTTCCATCACCATGGTAACCGCCCAAAGCCTGGCTGGCCAAGTGGACTTCCTGGCCCCGCCCCGCATTTCTAAGGCTTCTTATTGGTCCTTCCACTGTCACTCAGACAAGACTTCTGGTCCTGCCTCCCAGCCACTAACCTTCCTTCCTGCTTCACACAGATTTGATCCTGAAACTACAGAGCCTGCACTTTTAAGAATCCCCACTTGTAAATGCTAAGGAAAGACATCTTTTTCAGGAAAAAATCTAATTCCACAGGTTACTGTGTAGCAGCCCAAGTTTAAGTTATTTTTGAGTTCCACAACCTGACTTTTCTCTATGGTTGTAACTAAATAATGTTCTATTGATAAGAGATATCAAACATATGCCTCTTATACTTTGCTTTTCATTTCAAAGGTTATGGGAATGCATTTGCTTGTTGCAGGAACAAAAGCCGGCAATGTTCCTGTGATAATCAAGAAATCCTTATTCTCATTCCTATGTATTGTCAAAAAGAATAAAATATACATAAGGATCTTATTTCAGCTACATCGTGTGAATCACAGTTAAGAATGCACTCTTAGTTAAAAATAGATTGAAATGGATCCAAAATATCTTAAGAACCACGTGGTTACATAAAGTTAATACAACTACAAGTTATGCTCTTTGAATAACCTATAGTTGTTGATCCATAAAATAATTAACATGTCAAATTGTTTAATATATATTTATCTAATTGTTTTTCTTCAACAGAAAACACATAATTTATATATTTCTTATACATGCATTTACCTGATGCTCTGACTTTTAGTTACAGATATTTGAGATGAATGTATTTTACTATAAATTTACTTTCAAAACATAATCAAGTAATCTCAAATTACTGCACAAACTTTTAGAATAAACAGATATGACTTTGTCTATAAGAATATCCAAGGGCTTTAACTGTATTTTCATTCAGACATTTCTTATGAAAGTGCAATAATTTGCTTAGACTCTACGGTTTTCAGAAATTGTTCCAAAGTATAACTAGGAAAAACTCGTAAAAGAAAAAGATGCTTCAACAGAGAAAAAGCACACATAGGAGGTCCTCAGAAAAGAAAGGAATCATCTTTGGTGAAACAGGTCTTTATATTCTAGATTTTAATGATAAAAGTAGTTGTCTAAATAGAAAGATTTTTACATGGTTATCTAGACAGATGTCATAGAAAGTTAAAAAATTGAGAAGAACATTTATATGTACTGGATTGACCATAAAAATTTAACTGATTAATTCTAGGATATTTCAGGGTATTTCCCTAATTTTACTCTGCTGATATGAGCTAAAACATTTGCCCATATTTTGACAAGATAAAGACCTATTAAAATGTTAAGTTTATTTTTGTTAAAGGAGGTCTTTATTGCCTAATGATTTTTTACTGTTTCAGGTAAGGATTAATTTTGTTGAATAAATTCACATCCTTGACTAAACACTAAATATATTAAACTGCTGACTTAGATTCCAATTTTGACAATTCTCCTTGGAGGACTAAAATTCACTGACTCAAATCCTCTGCTAATTCCTATATATTACTTTTGTTGGATAATTGTGAGATTTGGGAGAACATTTTTTTATTTTTAAAGAGAGAGGGAGAGAGAGAGAGGAAGAATTTTAATATTTATTTTTTAGTTTTTGGTGGAAACAACATCTTTGTTGGTATGTGGTGCTGAGGATTGAACCCCCGCCGCACGCATGCCAGGCGAGCGTGCTACCGCTTGAGCCACATCCCCAGCCCCGGGAGAACATTTTGTTAAGATTGATGTTCTTCAAATTAAAGTCACACATTGGTTCTGAGCAATAAAAGTTGCAAAATTGGTTGAAAATTCATTGAGCACTACCGCTTGAGCCACATCCCCATTCCTGACAGGATAATATTCTAAAATACAGAGATATTTGGAGACCTTCTCTCAAAGAGATTGAGAGTTCTTTTTAAGTTGTTAGGATGGATCAACTAGTCTATATTGGGAAATTGCAATAATGCATAAAAGATAATTCTTTCCTAGCGTTGAAATACTTGTACTTTACCTATATCCTAAACTGGCAGTGCTATGGCTTACGCCAAGCCTTGACTCAGTTTTATTAAATAAAGACAAGGGGGGACAGGAGCTCCAAGGCCAAGCTGTCTGGAACCCCCCAAAGCTCCTCAGGACCCAAGGGCCAGGAGGGACCCCACCTCAGCAGGGAAGGACGTGGACTTGCTCTCTGTCATAGAGATGGTGGCCCTGGTAGTACAGAGCTGGCCCTGCAGAGCAGCCCCGCCCCACCACCCCAGCGCCTGTGGTCTTTGTGTCTGCTGAGCAAGGTGGACCACCTAAGGGGTTGGGGTGTAAGGAGGTCTAGCGGTGGGGACTGCAGTCGTGTGGCTGAAGCAGTAGGCCATGTTGAGGCCCGGTGGACCACACTCCCACCGAGGACCTCTGCCAGGAGAATCGCCAGGGCCAGGTCCTGGTGAGGGAGGCACTGCCTTCCTGTCTCCAATGGCAGGGAGCCCCGCGGGCCTTGCAGCCTACCCAGTGGAGGCGGGGCCTGGCTGGTTGTGCCTTCCCTGGCCACCCAGGTCCCTGGGGCTGGAATCAAGGACAAGCTCACCTGTGACTTACACCAGCTCATCAGCCCCTCCAGGGTGCCCTTCCCAGCACCACGGAGCTCCTGCTGCCTAGGGCAGATGACGCCAGCGGGGCTGAGACCCCAACCCTCCAGGCCTGAGGACAGTCCCGCCCCACCCCACCCCCTGCCCGGGACTGTGGAGCTTGGATGTGGGGGTGACGGGTGTGGCCGACGAGTGCGTCTTCTTTGGTAAGGACAGTGCCAAGAATGTAAGAGAAGAGGCAGTGCCTGACTGTCCCCAGGAGCCACCCCTCCCGGCCAGCTCCCTTCCTCCAGTCTCAGGGGCCAGATGGGCCACCCCCAGCTGATGTGCCAACCACGTCGCCAGGCCCAGATGATGCTGAGGGCACCGCTGAGCTGATGGTGAGACAGCAGGCGCCTTGCAGGGGGCTGGGTGGGGGCGGCACTGGCAGGGAGGAGGGGAGGGGAGGAGCCCTTCACGCCCACCCCTCCCCCATCCCCTGGGAGCCAGGGACCAGGACTGGGCCACCAGCCCACATCCCAGTCCAGGCAGTGTGGATCACCCGCCAGAACTGAGACCAGGCTCAGGGTGACCCAGAACTCCCAGTGACCCCTGTTGGTTTTCCACTCCTCAGACCCAGGTCGCAGGCCTCAGCTGGGGTGGTTTCCCCACCATCTCCCTTTCCTCTGCATCCAGCCCCACCCCCTCCTGCCACTCTCTGCCCCCAGGACCCACCAGCAGGGAGCTGAGGGCAGCGAATTTGGGTACCACCTAGGGCTCCCCATGCTGGCCCCTTCTGCGCCTTCTCTCAGCTCTTGTCTCTGGAGCTGTGTTCTTTCTTTTCTTTGGGAGTTGGGGACCACCAGGTCACAAGGTGGATCTGGCACTTCATCATAGCAGCCTGCCATCTCTATGTTTTCCTCATGAAAGAAAGAAAACTCAGTGTTTTCTCCTTCATCTCAAGCTACCAGTGTGTTCCCTTCCCCTACAGGGGAAGAGAAAAAAAACTGGAATTATGGAAACTCTCCTTCTCCCATTACTTAAGCTGTGCTCCATTTTTAATATACTTTACAGTGTGGACTGGAAAGTCCACCCATAACTAGATTAATTCTCCTCACTGCCATGGTCAGCTATGCCCACATGTTGATCCTGTGGTAAACAGGCTGACTGGGAATATCTTCTGGAAACAGACAGCATGTAAGAAACCTAAAGCAGCCAATCATGCTGGTCCTTAGAGATTAAGACTATATTCACCTAACTGAACAATTGTCAGAAAGGTTAATAGATTTTTTTTTTCTGTATAGACCAGTTATTCTTTAAAATATCCACCAATGCATCCTTGCCCTGATCATTCTACAATAGAAACTGGCACCTTTACTAAGTATTCTTCCTGGGTATTTCTAAGTATTATGCAAATGTCTGGTCAGTACAACACAAGAGGTCTAGAAATAGTGGGTACGTTTTAGGCTGGTCTCCTAGAATGGACAAGAACAATTACAGGAGGATTCTGGCACCTGGAGGTTGATTGGTAATACCCTAACCCTCAGTGAGATGGCACCCAAAAGGATGTTTGGATGTTTGTCTTCTGCCTTCAGAATATTTACACCATTGACTGACCTAATAGACTCCTTAAATGTGAGAGTTAAGAGAAAGGATGATGAATATCCTGTAGCCTGTATCAATGCAACTCACCTTATGGCATCCTAGTTATTGCCGGCTGGTATTTCAGAGCTGCACTCTGCTGAAGTTAATGTTGGGGTCGGAAACAGGTGCATGCCAATAAACCAGACCTAGGCCAGCTCCGGTCTCATGATCTTTGAAGGGACTACTTTAAATATTATACCTTGCTTCTGTGATACAATCTTTATGGCTCTGTTTCAAACTTACAACATGTGGATTTTCTTAATGTTTGACTTAAATTACTTCCAAGATCTTTCATAGTCAGATAAATGCTGATGCAAAACTTAGAACTGAGTTAAAATGCTCTAAAAAGCCACTGTAATAAATACTGTGACTGAGCCCTCTGCTCCACGGAAAGGCTGAAACACCCCGCCAAATGAACATGTCCATGTTACCATTGCCAAGTGCAAGGCTTCCCAATAAATCAAGAAAAGATGAAGAGTCTTCTGATGAGTCATCCTGACTTGTTTACAGACTCTAACATTTCCCCATTTCGTTTAATTTAAATAACGACCATAGTGGTTTTTACACAAACACCATAAACAATCTGCTACAAGCAGAAGAGGAGGATACAAAATGCCACAATGCCAAGCCAATTGATGGCTCCATGCAAGAAGCCCTTGGAAAAATTATACCAGCAATGACACTGTTTGTAAAGATACCGAGTTACAATTTGTTGTAAATTACAGTTTGTTGTTTCAGTCCAGGTAAAGCAGTGTCTCAATAGATTAACTCACAGTCCAGGTAAATTACAGTCCAGGTAAGTTCTGCAGGCAGCTAGCTTAAATCACAGTCCAGGTCAGTTCTGCAGACAGCTAGCCTAAGCTATAGCAGCAGAAACAGCAACAGCTCCGAAGTCTCGTCTGGTTTTTAGCCGAAGTCTCGTGTGGTTTTCAGCAACATTGGAAATTCTTCCACCTTGGTCTTTACTGGCATTGGGAGGAAGGCAGGAATTCTGGATGGCTAAAGAAAATCCTGTAGCATTCTACTAAGAAAACAACCTTCTGAACAATTTAGTACATTATCCCAAGGTTTTTTACATTTGAAATAAGCCTTAATAGTGCTCATTACTCTTTAGCTTCCAGGTGTGGGAGAACCATTATAGTTACTGACATTGGAAATGATCAAACTTCAGGGACACCAGGTCTTCTGCCAGCTGTAGCAGCCCCAGATGGCCCTGGGGAGAGTCCGGGTCTCAAAGTGCTTCCAGGCACAGGGAGCAAGAGCCTGCGAGACTGTGCCTCTGGGTCAGGTTTAGATTTGGGCTGGCAGCAGTAGAAGAGCCGGCGGCCACTGCTTGAAAAGTCCTCCCTGCGCCATGGCCCGCTTGTGCATGTGGCAGTCTACGCACTGATTCACGCACCCTCTGGTAATGAAAGGTATTCAGTAATAGCCTTTTGCTGCAACTGTTTTCCTGATAATCCTTCCTCCTCTGAACTTTCTTTTTTCTGACTAGAGTTCCTGCGCTTCCATCAACACATGCCCTAACTATTCTTGGTTCCACTGGGGTGCCTCTTTCCCTTATCAATTTACTTCTCACCCCTTCCATATTTTCATCACAAAAACAATACAATACACCAAGACAAAACAAGACACAAACATACTGTATCAATCTTCTCCATTTTCTCAAAATGGCCATTTTTCCTCTCGCCCTATCTGCTTAGGGAAGAGCTGATTGCTCCCATCCTATCTATGGACTGGCAGCTTTTTTCGTTACTTACCCCCGAGTGTCCCGAGGCTCCCCCTAACGGGCCACGATCTGCCGCAGCCCGGCTGGCTTGGCAAAATATCCCGGGTGTGACGAACAACTTAGGTTGATACAGCAGGAGTAGGAGCCATTTATTGTAGGACAGGAGCGGTATTTACACATTCCACACAGCTCATCTTAATTAGCATAAACTAGATACAGCAGTCAACCAATAAGGAATCTCCACACTTAATGACTCCCAGGAGTTACTTCACAAACCACTCTCTCTGGCACTTCGCCAGGCGCCATCCAGACTTGTTTACAAACTCTAACAATGAGTGTTTGGCAGAATAATAATATTAATAACCTGGATCTTCCAAGTTGGTTATGTCCCTGAAATAGTACGTTTTCTACTAACGCCTTTTGTGTTTCAAGAGTAGATCATGATGACCTCGGACCAAGAATCCAGTGATGGAAAAAATAATTTCCCAATTGCCTTCAAATATTAAGGAAGAGGAAATATGTGGGGAGCCACTCTTAATGACCCCCCACCTTCCAGTCCTGAAGCAAGAGGCTCTGACAGATCACGACATTTCATGGTCACTTGGGCACTGTCCCAGCTCAGGAAGTCAAAGGCATGTCTTCAGATGTAGGTGTCACCCCTGAGGCTGAGCTACACTCACCTGTTCTTCTGTAATCCTACCCCTTTGCCCTGTTTGGGACAGAATGGCCCATGGAAACTCCCTTTGTGTGTCCCCTGCTCTTGCTGTGCCTTTGGGTGTGGCCTTCCTAGAAGTCAGTCAACCTGCTGACACAGACATCAGGAAGCTAGACTCAGCCCCCCGAAACCTGACCCCCTGCCTCATTGGAATGGTTCTTCCTCAATGAAAGGGTTCAGCAAGTTCTCTCTCTCTCTCTCTCCAGACCCTTAAGTTCAGTGGAGCCATCACAGAACTCCAAGAAAAAGGTACCTGTGTCTCTTGTGTGAATATTTCACGCAGCCCAGGTCCCCTGGAGTGACCCTGAGTGTTTTAGTGTGAGGAATGCGACTCAGCAAATGCATGAAGCCTTCCCAAAAGGAACAGCACCATAGGAGAAAAGGGGAGAACACATTTTTATTCACTTTTCAACAACAAAATATACAAAGAATGCTCAACACCAAACAACACATGAGATTGACCAACCCTGAGAAAGATCAGGCTCCCAAATGCCTAGGTTAAATTTTCTCTTCTCCTTTTGTACCAGAATTTGAACACAGAGGTGCTTAACCACTGAGCCACACTCCCAGCCCTTTTTAATTTTATTTATTCATTTTTGTTTTGTGATAGGATCTCTATAATTTATTCAGGGCTCTCTAAGATACTGAGGCTGTCTTTGTACTTCGAGTCCTCCTGCCTCCGCCTTCCTGGCCACTGGAGTTATAGGCCTGTGCCCTCCCTAGGCTAAACTTTCAATTAACTGTCTGAGAGTTTTAATAAGCATGCACCTGAAACAAAGTCAAAACACATCAGGCAGAGACATACAGAACTGCCCAGGACAACAAATTCACACTGCCATTGGGAGACATCAGCCAAACTCTGTCAGGACAGACATGGGGACAGAGAAGCAGACAGGAGGGCTTCATTGGCCTTCACTCAAAGCTAAAGCACACCGAGTTCTCAGGGTCACAGCAACACCCCCCAGGAAAGGCACATTCTGAGCCCTAAACTACACCCATGAGAGTGTGCAACACCAGTGAAAGCCCATGTATGCTCAAAGAGCATGGGAGTTAAAGCAGAAATCAGATCAGAAGCAGCTGGAAAGCCTCCAGGCAAAGGGAGGTGAAGCACAGGACTCAACAGATCAGGAGAAAGAGGTGAGAGAAAAGGTGACCATTTTAAAGGAAATGAAATGCAAAAGTCCACCATAGGAAATCTGTACAGAACAGCACAGGGGATGCCTCATCGGTATATCTAAGGCATCCAAAGCACCTTTCAGAAAAGAAGAGCTAAAGCAACCATTGAAACTTGCACTTCAGGAGACCAGAGAAAGAAGGGCAAGGTAAACCTAAATCAAGCACAGGAAGGTAACAGAGAGGGTGTTGATGAAACCACAATCAGGAAATCCGCAGTCTGCAAAATCAAGCCCTTCATGAACATCAGCATCACTGATAAACTGACATAAGGCCCAAAATACAAAGGACAGAGACTGAGCTTGTGGCTCAGTGCAAGAATGCTTCCCTAGCATGTGATAAACCCAGCCTAATTCTCTCTTAAGATTGGGAGCCATCTTGCCACAAAGGCATGAAAAGCTAATTTCAGCTTTGCTATAAATCACTGCAAACTCAAAACTACTTGGATGGCCTGCCCATGCCTTGAACTCACCCATGCCGGGCTCTCTGACCAGATAGCAGCCCTCTCTGAAACTTTAGTGATGCCTCATCAATCTTGGCCTTCCCTGGCCAAATAACGACGCTCTCTGAGGCTCTAATGACCTTCATAAATTCTGGAGCTTTCTTGCAGTCCAGCTTTATAGCCCAGAAAGTCACCAAAGAGGAGTTTGAGAAATTACAGATGACAAAACTCTGAGGAGCATAACACAAGGCTAGTTTACAGTTTTGCTGGCCTCCACATCAGAATTTATGAAGGTCATTAGAGCCTCAGAGAGGGTCATTTTCTGGCCAGGGAAGGCCAAGATTTATGAGGTGTCACTAAAATTTCAGAGAGGGCTGCTATCTGCCCAGAGAGCCAGGCATGGGTGAGTTCAAGGCACGGGCAGGCATTCCAAGCAAGATCAGAATTTGCAGTAATTTATAGTAAAGCCGAAATCTGCTTCTCATGTCTTTGTGACGTGATGGCTCCCAATTTTAAAGAGGGAATCAGACTGTGTTTATCAACAATCTCCTACAACTTACACACAAGGAGAAATACACAAAACAGGCTCAATAACTAATTACCGCCCCACCCCCCCCACACACACAAAAGGCTCTGACATGTCAAACAGGCTTCCAGGAGACAGTGAAACCTGCCACCAACTTTCTACTGTTTTTTTCCAGAACACAGAAGCTGAGTTAAAACCTCCTAATTCTTTCTGAGCTCTACGTTACCAAATTATCAAAATTAGATAGATAAAGAAAAGTATTATATAGAAAAGGAAAGTATGAATGACTCTCATGATTATGAATGCAAAGTTCCTCAAACATTACTGTATTGAGTCCAAAAATAAATTTAAAAAATTATACACCACAGCCAAGAGGGAATTATTACAGCTCCTCGAGGCTGATTTAAAATTGGAAAACCAATTAACATTACCCATCACAACAAAAAGCTAAATAATAACTATTGATTATATAAAAAGTTAAAGAGAAAAATCAAGAATAATGAAAAACACTCAAGCTCAGAAAAACACCATGTCTTTATAGAGCGACAGCATGATCTTTTACTCTATGTGGAATCCCCCAAAGAACAATAAAAAGCAACTCCGTGATGTCAGTGCTGTCATGTTTATAAACAGGGCAATTATTATCCTGTTGACAGCAGCAAGGTGGACATGGAGGCCATGCCTCTGATCCCTGGCACTCAGGGGGCCGAGGCAGGATGATCCCAGCTTGGAGGCCAGCCTGGGCAATTTATCAAGACTCTGTCTCCAAACAAAACCATTAAAAGGATCAGGAATGTAGCTCAATGGTAGAGCAGCCCTGAATCCAACACCCAGCAACAAAACCATAAAGAAAAACAAACACACACCACTTTTACAGCACCAATGAAAGAGAAATACTGATACATAAATCTGATAAAAATCTGTATGACAAAAACTGCTAACTTCCAATGAGACTAACAAAGAAGGGGAAAACACATGGAGATATTTTATGTTTACACATGGGAAATCTCAGTGCTATCATCAATTCTTACCAACTTCAGTTATGGATTCAATATAATCCTAATCAAAATTCTTTTAAGTTATTTCTTCAGTAATAAAAGATCCAGAACAACCAACATGGTAATGAACACTCAATTCACAGGATGAACACTACCTGAGGCTAAGAACTACTAAAAATCTACACTCATCAAGACACAGTGGTATTTGACACAGTATAAATCTATTCCATTGATCTGACAAAGGAGCAAAGGAAAATCGATGGAAAATACACTCTCTTGGAAAATACTGTCAAAACACTTGGACATTAATGTACAAAAAAGGAAGCATTCTCACTTCACAAATGTCACAGAATCAGCTCCCAGTGGAGCCTCAGTGTTAAAGTAAGACACAGAGCTGGGACTGCAGCTCTAGCACAGCACCTGCCTGGCACTTATCAGGCCCTGGGTTCACTTTCCAAAACCAAAAAATTGCCTATATATCATAGTACTAAATGCAAACTTCAGAACTTCACTAAAATGACACAGAAGTACTTACAGAGAAATCTGGGCTGGCATGACAGCTTCATATGCAACATCAGACACATGATCTGTGAGAGAAAAACTTGTAAATAGAACTTGATCAAAATGAAGTTTGTGTTTTTCAAAGGATACACTTGAGAGAATGAGAAGACATGCTGGAGAACTGGACAAAATGTTTTCACGACACATAGTGACACTGGGTTGGTATTCAACATGCAGGAAGAACACTCAGTAAGAAAGCAAGCAATGTGGAAGTGAACAAAAGATCTGCAAAGACACTCATCCAAGAAACAGAGACAGTTAATACATGTGTGAGAAGATGTTCATCAGGACATACTTAAGAAACTTCCAATTAAACAATTAGGTGCCACCAGATACCCACTGGAGTGGTCAAATGCCAAACAATGACAGCCCCAAAAGACAGTGAAAACATGAATCAGCAAGAACCCTTCCCTTGCTCATGTGAATGGAGAGAAGAACACTCTCTCTGGAAGACAGTCACGCTCTTACAAAATAAACATGGTGCACTCTACCATTAATTCACCACACTCCCAGGTGTCTATGCAAATAAGGTGAAAATTATGCACAGAAAACTTCTCAGCAGTGACTACAGCAGCCATATCCAGAACTGCCCAAAGCTAGAAGCAAGGAAGACGCACCTTTCAATGCTGAATGGGCAAGCTGCAGTTTAACCAACCAAACAACATCACCCAGAAAGTGAGCTCTGCAGCCTGCAAAGATACAGCACCCTTAAAGGCAGACTGGAAAGTGAGAGAAGCCAGTCTGAAAGGCCAAGTGCAGTAAGATTCCAAGTCAAGAACATCCCAGAAGACTAAACATTACAGATGCACTAGTAGAACTGATGGGTGCCAGGAACTTAGGGAGCAGAGAGGCAGGAAGGGCTGGGGAGGAGGGATGAACAGGTGGAAGACAGGATTCCCAGAGCAGTGAAACTCTTCTGCATGACATTATTATGTACAGTACATGACACACACAATCACACCAGACAGAGGAGGAACCCTAAGATAAAGGATGGATTTCAGCTGATGATAAGGTGTTGTGAGAAACTGATGTGACTCCATTTTTAAAAATAAATAAATAACAGCAGCTTCTACCTCAAGGCCTGTCCTAGGGAAGGGGGCTGAACCACAGAGCACTCCCTAGCAAACCTCCAATCAGCATGAGACAGGGAAAATACCTGGGATGCCAGATGACCCCCAGTAGTTTATTGTGGTGGTTGATAACATTTTGGGAAACCATGTAGTTTAGCATGTATACCCCTCGTGGCCTAAACCAATCAGTTAAAATGAATCCCCCTCTTGCACTAACCAATCACCCCTACCCCAATTTTTCCCACCACTGAATGTGCTAATTAATGTTAAGAGTTGTTGTTTGACTTTCCCGCAGTATGGGATGATTTATTGTGTGATGTTGTGACGCATAGAGTATCCCCCACAAACCTACAAAATCTCACTGGACAAAGGACGGGGACTCACTCCCTGGGACTGCTGAGTCAGAAACAGTTGTGAGTCCAGGCTCGAGCTTGCAATAAAGACTCTTGTGTGATTGCATCAGATTAAGCTCCTGGAGGTCTATTGGGATTCCATGAATCTGGCATAACAGTTGCTTCATCCACTCTCTTAATAAAATGTAGGACACTGGTTCAGTAACTAACAAGCATCCAAAATCAATGCAAGATGTTAAAAACAGTGTGCAGAAAGGGTGTTTAATACTATATGTAATGGCTCATTTCAATTGTCAACCCCATTGGATTAAGAGGTATTTGTGATTAAGAGGCCTCTAGGTGTGTCCATGAGGGTGCGTCTACAAATGATTGACATGTGGAACAGCGAATCAACCTGGAGAACCTCCTTAAGCTAGGCAGCACCATCCAATAGGTCAGTGTCTTGGGTGGAACAAAAGTTGGAAGAAGAAGGAAGCAGCAGCAGAGCAAGCTCCTTTCTTCTCACTGGGTTCTTGATGGCTGCTGCAGTGGCCTGAGGATATCAGAGTCTGCCTTCTCCACTCTCCCAAAGTGGACTCTGCCAGTGATTCTCCAGGGAGTTTCCAGAACCTTTGGTCTGGACTAGGGCAGCACCACTGATCCCTCTTGTTCTGAGGCTTCAGCCTCTTGGACTCTGCAGCTACTACTTCTCAAGCTCTCCAGCTGCAGACAGCCACTGTGGACATCCAGCTTCAGGCCAAGTAGGCCAATCTAATAAGTCCCCTTTTATAATCACACTCCCTGTTGATACTGTTCCTCTAGAGAACACTCACTAATAAATAATGTAAGCCTGAAATTGCTCTGAAAAACAAAGTTTATCTAATAAAGAAATGAATAAACTACCAAGCCATGGAGTTTTACAAATATATACATAAGAAACAATATTATATGCTAAATACCTTTTTCATAACAATGCAAAGATAAAGCAAAGAAGAAGAGTCATAATTACAAATTTCAAATCTATGGACAAAAGGAAGGAATATGATTTTCAATATTATTTCCATCTGGAAAGAAATTGGATGATAAGTCTTCAAAAGTCCTTCCAACTGCTGGTGTGGTGGTGTGCACCTGTAATTTCAGCCACTAGGGAGGTCCAGGCATGAAACTGGCAAGTTGGAGGCTCTCTCAGCAATTTAGCAAGACACTCAGAAATTTTGTGAGACTTGGTCTTCATAAACTATAAATGGGGGGACTGGGATTGTAGCTGAGTGGCAGAGCATTTGTTCGCATGTATGAGGCACTGGGTGTAATCCTTAGCATCACACAAAAATTAACAAAATGAAGGTATTCTGTCCATCTACAACTATACAAAATAAAAATAAAAAAGTACATAATAAATACGAAGGGCTGAGGATGTGCTCAGTGGTCAAGTGCCTGTAGGTTTATTCCCCAGTTAAACACCTGCCCACCTCCAAAATGCTGCTCATACATTGAAATTCATTTTTGAAGGACAACATAAGAATGAGTAAGTCCCTGGCTTCAATCCTAGCACTCAATACATCAGCAAATAAGTAAACAACAGTCTACAATACTAATTATCTCAGGCTGGAGAGTAGCTCAGGAGTAAAGAACTTGGTAGCCCTCAGTTCAATCCACAGCAGTACACACACACACATTAAAAAATCACAAAGAAAAACTAAAAATATATGTAATGAGTGATAAAAAAATTATAATACAAAAGATACACAATCAGAGGCAACAAAATCAATGGAAAGACAACACACTTTCTTACAAAGGAGACTGAACTTTCCCATGATCCACACTCTTTTAAAACAAAAAGAGCATTTCAGAAAATTATGTGAAAGTCAGGGCATGGATAATAGTACACTGTATCTAAGACCAGTGAAAATATTGTACAGGATAGTGAGAGCAGAGAGAGCATTTATGCTACTCCCAAGTTTCATAAGCTAAAAGGCCAGCTCCCAAATGGGTAGCCCTAAGAGGAGGCACTTAGGAGGAAACAGGAATCAGGTAACATGGTGGGAATGCTCATTTACTATTTGATAAATTATTCACTGATTAAATGATCACAGTTGGGTATTTCAGATATCGCCAAAGTTGTCCTTAAAATTTGCAATGAAGATGGGTGTGATGGTGCACATCTGTAACCCCAGCTGTTCAGGGGTCAGAGGCCTGAGGCAATGTAGCAAGACCTTGACTAAAAAGGAAGAATCTAAAAGGGGCCAGGGATGTTGCTCAGTGGTTAGGCACCTATGGATTCCATTCCTGATACCAAAAAAGCACACAGTTAGCATGAACCTGCAGAGTCCAGACAACAACAACCACAAACTGTTATCCCCTGTCAAATTCATGACCGTGTAAAGGAGAGAAACTAGTTTTTATGAAATTCATTCATAAATTTATCCACAACTGTTTTTGTAAAATGGATTCATTTTCAGCAGCAAAATGGAAGACAGAGTTTCTCCGTATGTTAAGTGGCATTCCGGAATCTAGGACATGGATTTCAATTGGAAATCATTGAAAAGACAAGATTGACTCTCAAATTTTCTATACATACTCAGGGGTAGCAAAAGGTAAATTAGGTGGGTTTTATTTGTTTGTTTGTTTGTTTGGTACCAGAGATTGAAGTCAGAGGAACTTTACCACATCCTGAGCCATTTTTATATTTTATTCGAGACGCAGTCTCACCAGGTTGCATAAGGCCTGGCTAAGTCGCTAAGGCTATCTTCAAGTTTGCAATCCTCCTGTCTCAGCCTCTGGAACAGCAAGGACCACAGGTGAGCACCACTGTACCTGGCTGTAAATTAGAATTTTTCACAATGGAAATGTAACTAGACATTAAAATCCACTTTTTTTTTGCCTATTTAATAATAGTCCATCCCATTTGGCTCTGAATAAATAATCCTGGCCCTCAGATAAGTGAACACAACATTTCAAAGTGATACACAGAAAGCTTTGGTGCTGAGGGAGCACACATGTGTCAGGCTCAAGGGGCAGGGAAGGTCCCTGACAGCTGGGACATGCTCCCTCCTGGTCTTGCCCTCTGACAGCCTCTGGGATCACCCTCCAAGACACCTGGACCATGACTCGAGTCTACGAGGCTTTTCAGGTTTGCACAGCTCTGCACTGGGGTGGGTGTTGCTTATGCTCTGGGAGAGGTTTCGCTCCTTCACACTGTGAGAGTAAAAGGGCAGGAGTCACTGCTGACCTGGCCCCTCAGCACCAGCATCCACAGGCTAACTGTCCACCTGTCTTCAAGGAATGGGAACAGAGCATGGAAAAAACAAGTTTCCAAGGAAGTAGCTGTCTAGATGAGGCCTGTTCCAGGAGATTCCTCAGCCCAGAGGCCCCAGCAGCTTCCCTGAGAGGCTGCACCCCACACCTCAGGCTGTCCTCTAGGAGGAGCTGACCCAGGGCCTGAAGTTCTGTTCACCTTGCAGGGACCAAGGCAGCTGTGGGCACCTTGTGGCAGCTCCAGGAGAGGACAGTGGCTGAGGACATGGGACCCTGTGAGGCGTCCAAAGGGAAACTCTGCCCACGAAATCAGACATGGTGTCTACACCTAAGGAAGATGCCGTTTAATAGCCAATCATCTTAATTTCTGTATCAGACCACAATTCTCAAAACTTCTCAGAATATATCACTACCCTTACCAGACATCTAGTCCCCACCATCTACCAAAGAAAGAATGTAATAACGACAGAAGAAATTTCATTTTATTTTTTCTGTAGTCCACCAGTCTAATGATTCTGCTAATGCAATTGGTTCCACAACTTTCTTTTATGGAAGTTCATGTAGGCCAGGCACAGTGGCACACAAGTGCAATCCCAGCAGCTTGAGAGGCTAAGGTAGGAGGATTGCTAAATTCAAAGGCAGCCCCAGCAACTTAGTGAGGCCATAAGGAACTTTGTGAGATCATGTCTGAAAATAAAATATAAAAAGGGATGGGGATGTGGCTCAGTGATTAAGTGCCCCTGGGTTCAATATCTGTCCTCCAGGGTGGGACACATACACCATTTACAGTACTTGAAGCCATGTTCCTGAGTATGGTCATTAATATTTGGGTTAAAATGCACTATTTTCCATAGCTGGGGTTGTCAAAGACTTTAATCCCAACAGCTTGGGAAGCTGAGGCAGGAGGATCATGACTTTCAGGCCAGGCTGGGCAACATAGCCGGACCCTGTCTGAAAATCAAATTTAAAGGGCTGGGGATGAAGGAAAGCAGAATGAATCAGACACTATTACCCTATGTGCATATATGACTACAGGACTGATGTGAATCGACATCAACTGCAATCCGAAAAAGAAGCAGTTATACTCTATTTATGGCTGCTGTGTCCAAAGGCATTCGACTGCCATGAATAACTAAAAGAAGAAAAATAAATAAATTAAAAAAAAATAATTTATGTCAAAAAGGGAGGGGGGCTGGGTACATAGCCCAGGATTCAATATCCCTAGGTTCTACAAACAAATGCCTTATTCCCTTTAAAGTAATTATTTTGACCAAACACAGGAAAGTGTTAAGTGATTACTGTTTCCCCTCAAGTGTAATATTCACAAATAGAAAACAAAGGCTTTCAAAAGTGTTCTTCTTGCCAGGGACAGTGGCACAGGCCTGTCATCCCAGGGACTTGGGAAGCTGAAGCAGGAGGATCACAAGTTGGAGACCAGCTTCAAAACAAGTGGGAGCCCATCTCAAAATTCAGTATAAAGGGAGGCTGGAGATGTGCCTGATAAAGCTCCCCGGGTTTGGATCCCCAATTAAAAGAAAAGAACTATTCTCTCCAATATTTCACTAGATGAGAAGTGACAATTAGTGGACGGTGTCCATTTGGACCGAGTGGGAAGAACGAACGTCTGGCCTGTAAAGGTAAAATGTCTAAGCTGATTCTAAGCTGCAAATGTCTCAGTTAAAATGTAAAAGACCGGGCATTGTAAGGTTTCTAAATTACAAGGCTTGGGCTAAAAAAAAAAAAATAATAATAAACCAGGTATTGTTAAAATTCCTCTGCAACCCCGGAACCTGTAATCCCTGTAGCTGTTAGGACAATACCTGAACTGCCCAGTAAATATTTCCATTGATTCCCTGGTTGTTTATTAGCTAAGGGCTCCAAATAGCTCAGCACGCAAGCATCCAGGCCACAAAACCAATCAGTTTAAATGTGTACCCCGCTCACGGGTGACCAATCACCCCTACCCAGACTTTTCCCGCCAATGAATGTGACTAATCATGTCTCAAAGTTGTGTTCAATTTTCCCGCGCCTCAAGATGATTTGTTCTGATGTATGCAAAGCCCCCCCCCCCCCGCCCTCCCCTGCTTGACCTCTGCTCTGGGCTCTGGGCTGCTCTCCTTTCCTGAGTGGGCACGGAGCCCCAGCACGCTGTTCAATAAAACTTCCCCCTGCTTATTGCATGACACTGGTCTCTTGTGGTCTCTTTCTCCAAAGCTCCGCCAGACCCTTACAGACCCAGCTGTGAGGTGGAGGGAAGGAGGGTTTCAGAGGCAGGAGGCGCCTGCAATTTGGGGGACCTACAGCAGCCTCCGGAGGAGCTCCCCTGGGAGGAGGAAGGTGCATTTGTGGCCGTGCTTCCTCCACGTTGGGAAGAGTGGGTGTGGGCCACCAGTACGGAGCAAAGGGGACACCAGGGACCTGAGCCGCCCTTCGGGAACCAGGAGACAGGGTCCAGGGCTAGCCTCCAGCGGTGACTCTGCCACTCTCAGCAGCTCACCTCAAAAACCCAAAACCCAGCTCACCCCACGAGACCAAGGGACAGGGCCACGCGTCAGTGGGGACTCCTCGGCGCTCCCCAGCTCACCCGCGCGCCGGGCCCCAAGGCAGATGGTGACCGGAACCTTCAGTCCTGGTAGCAAACTCACCATTTTTGTCTTCTGTGGTGACCCCGCGTCCTCTTGAGGAACCTCCATGCACCCAAGATGGGGGTGGGGACACAGGCTGTGCTAAGTCACCTGAGTCCCTGGAGCGGAGAACTTTTGATTTGAAGGATCAGGAGCAGAGTCCAGGAAGAAAAACAGCCCGCGAGATTGCGGAAGCCCGCCCTTCCTGTCTCTCTGCGCACTGATTGGACAGTTCCCCCCGCATCCCGGATGGATGGCCTCCAGGCCCGCCTCTGCATCGTGACTGACAGCCAACCTCATCCAATCACTGGCTGAAATTGGGTAGAGTGACAGATCCTTGGCCCCAGCCCTTTTCAGGCGGAGCTTCCCGGCTGTGCTGGGAACTAATCCAGGTGGGAAGCCTTGGCTTAGCCTCTGGTACAGAGGTGACACCTGGCGTTGAGCTAGGCTTCAGCCATAGAGTGCTTTCTGAGCATGGCGAGGCCCTGGGTTTAACCTCAACACAAAAACAAAGCAAAGCTTCTCAGGGAGGCTGGGGCTGGAGGAGCCCAAGGTCAGTGAGACCCTCTCTTAAAATGAAAGGAAAAGGGTGGGGATGTAGCTCAGAGGTCCAGGTCAAGCCCCACTGGGTTTATTTTATATATATATAAAATTTTTAAAAAATTAGAATGTCATGAATGCTTAAATCTACGCTGTCATTATGATACGTTATCATTTACTACTATAAAATACACACAAATCTCATGTAAAAAGTGAAAATATATCAACATTTCCAGAAACAGAGAACATGCAAGGTGCAACTTGCAAAGAAGAGAAATAAAAACCAAAGCAAAACTGCAGCAGCAGCATCCCTGCAGGAGAGGAACTCGGGGAGCCTGGCGCTGTGCCATGACCTCAGCCACCCCTGTGGTGGGAAACGTGTCCTTCTCCTCACTTGAGCAACGTGGACAGGATCCTAAGCCCCTGTCCCCTGTGTGGAGGTCACTGCTCAGGCTTCTGACTCCCAATAGGAAACCCAGGCTCCTGGGAGCCCCAACAGTCCTGACCCCGGGACCCTCTCCTCACAGTGGAGAGGAAGTGACCCAGGACACCCCAGACAAAAGGCACCCTGCCATCAAACTTCCCCTGGAGGATGCAGGGATGTGCTCAGAGGAGCATCCTGGGTCCTCAGCCCTAGGGAGCCCCTCACCCTCTCCACCCAGCACCCAGATTGCTCCCTTGTCAGATGAAATATGCAAAAACCTCCCATGAAATCAAGCTAAAGAGAACACAGAAATGAGACAATTTCTGTGACAACACATTCACCATTACTTTTGCCAAACACGTCACAATTTCCAACTCATGATGTAAACCATGGTCGTGGAGCTGTGCTCCATTAGGTCATGGCTCAGACTCTGAGTCTGAGGGGGACAACTTCAAATAACACCCATTAAACCTGTGACGTGCCCACCCCAGAGCTTGAACAGGGGGGAAGCAGCAATTCTTGCTTCTGTAGACCATGGGACAGTGGGACCTGGTCATCACCGCTGGACCCGGACACTGACTACCTCACGTTTGTCCCACAGCTTTACCAAGAGAAGCCATTGCATTGTGCTGACTGCGCAGGAGACAGCCTCCTGGGGTGCCCTGACCACCACACGCGGGGCAGCTGGCCCCCGAGTCCACCCTGAGCTGTGAATTCTGCTGTCGGGAGTCACGTGAAGTCCTGTGTAGGGGAGTATGGAACAGCTGCTGCTCCCCACAACACACTGGGCCTCACCCCCATTCAGATAATGAGGTGTGGCTCCAGGAGTAGGCGTCACCCAGTGGGGTCGAGTTACACCCACCTGTTCCTTTGGAATCCTACTCTGTGCCCTTTGGGGATAGAATGTTCCATGGAACCTCCCCTTGTGTGTCCCCTTCCCTTGCTCTGCCCTTGATCCCCACACAGCACATGAGATGGGCGTGGCCTTCCTGGATGTCAACCTACTGGCAGCAGACATCAGGAAGACTCCACCCCCTGAATCTTGGCCCTATCCTCATTTGAGTGGCTTCTCCCCAGTAAAATGGGGCTCCAGGCCTGCCCTCTCTCTTTCTTGCCTGCCTTGCCTCCTTTTGGGGAGCTGGGTGAGGGTGTCATCACAGAATCAAAGAAAAAGACATTTCTCTGTCTCTGTGTGACAATGTCATGCAGCCCAGTTCACCTGGAGTGACCCTGACTGGTTTAGTCCTATGTCGGGACAAGTGGTGTCCTGTACTTGAATTTCAGTGTAAATTGTAGAAATTTAGTGAGTTTGGAATTTCTCTCCAGAAGTTAAGTGCACTTAGGATTTCAGAGTGTTGTGGGTTGAATTGTAAAAAGTAAGTGAATTGGAGAGAAGAAGAAGTTGTGATGTTAGACTCATAAGATCTAGGGATTTTTCGCCTGTAGAAAGATAAAAAATATTTTTGCAATTCTAGAAACCATGAGTAAATATAAAGAATTATGAAGGTGATTCTTGGGATATGTTACTAAGTTAGGTGCTCTCCTATGGTAAAATTGCTTTTCTGAAAAGTTTTCATTGTTTTTGTGTATTTTTTAATTTTAAAGTATTAGGTAAAGTGTTAGGATGGCCTTAGACCTGAGCCTAAGCAACTCCACTTTAAAAACTTCAGTTTAACCTGCAGTTTCACTAGACTCATCCACAGATCCCTCCAGTAAGGCCTCAAACAAGTTCCTTCCACTCACCCTGAATAAGAGGGTGAAGCCTCTGGCAGGCCGTCCTTGCCTGATAAGAGGGAAAGGGAGAAGATCAGGGTGGAGGCCACCAGACCACAAGTTTCTGACCTCAGGGTAAATGACATCACTGAGAAACCCAGTGTTGGCTGGTAGGGATTGAAAGCGGGGTCAAAAGCCCCCAAATTTAGTATAAATGATAGAGCTGACGATCAGGGATTCAGCCAGCTGAAACAAGGATGCACTAGAGCTGGAGAGCCTGCTGAGGACCTGACATCCCATCACTTGGCATCATTCCTGAGTCTCTGCATGATCCTCACTGCTCTCACACTCTACCGCCTCATCTGGACCTTGGTGAGAGCCCCAACTCCTCCCTACAGCCCCCTCCTCAACCGGTCATCCGCTCCACTCTAGGGAAAGCCTACCTTGGTTCCAGACCTGATTACCACGGTCTGAGTGAGTGTGCATCTGCTGGACTCAAAGCCTAGGACTTAAGAGCTTTGAACTTAGCCTGCAGAGGGAATGTCTGCCACTAGCCTGCCCTGATTAGGTGTGTTTGGCAGTGCTTAGAATGCATCTAGAATTGTTCGCTGTGGATTGATTATGTCTATTGCAGGGCCCAGCATTAAGGATTGTGTTTTCTTGATTAAGAACCTGTAGAGTGCAACTGTATGGAGGAACTTGAGTGAATAAAGCTTTGGAAGAGGCCAAAGCGTTGGACATTCTTCTCCCCTTGACTGCATACATCACAATTTTGCCCCCCTAACAACATAAAGATTTTTTGGAATCTATATTCTATGGGTCAATGTTTGGAGATTAAGAGGAAAAAGGAAACATTTTTCGTGGTGCGACTTAATACAGGGCATTTTCTGCTGGTAGAGAGGCTAATTGTGTTTTTCTGCTGTTATTTCAAATGTGCTCAAACAATTTGTTTTGAGCCTCTTCCCTGCATTCTTGTCCCACTGGGGTTGGAACAGCTTTAACTGGACTGCAGGATAGAAGACCAGCTGCTGCTCCCTAAAATGTCTTAACTAGCCCCACCAAGCTGTGCTTTTGGCCGTTAAGCAACCTGGTCTAGGGGCCAAAGGCAGACTGCCTTAGGGTCGGACATTAATGCTGGCCTCTGCCTTTATTATTTTTTTTTTAAATTTTAATATTTATTTTTTAGTTATCAGCGGACACAACATCTTTGTTTGTATGTGGTGCTGAGAATCGAACCTAGGCCGCACGCATACCAGGTGAGCGCGCTACCGCTTGAGCCACATCCCCAGCCCCTGGCTTCTGCCTTTAAATCACTGTTTTAAAGTGCCCACGCTCTGGAAAGGGAAAATGTAAAAGATGGGAGAACACCAGGGGCGAGGGGAAGACACAGGGAAACAGCCCATTAAGGAGGAGAGACCTGACACCTGACCTTGGGACCCAGACAGCTGCAGCAGCCACAGCCAGTTCCCAGCTTTTCCATCACCATGGTAACCAGGGGAGCCTAGGGGGCAAAGCCTGGCTTCCTCATCAGGCCTTTCCCATTTTCCAGGACTTCCAATTGGTTCTTCCTCTGTCACCCAGGCAGGACTTCTGGTCCCACCTCCCAGCCACTAACCTGTCCTTCCTGCTTCATTCAAGTTGGTCACTGGAGCTTCAGGGAGCCTGCGTTTTTATAAATGTGCACCTGAAATACAAGAGATCTATTTCAGGCAAAATCTGACTCCACAGGCTTCCCCGTTGCAGCCCTAAGCCTGACTCGCTCTGAAGCTAAATAACTGTGTGTGTGTGTGTGTGTGTGTGTGTGTGTGTGTGTGTGTGTGTGTGTCTCAACAGCTTCCTTTAGAGTGCTTCTCTTTGTTCTTCATGGTAATATTACTAAATAATGTTCCGTTGATGAGAGGTCACAAACATAGTCTTCTTACAATTTTGGAGATCATGGGAATGCGTTTTGCACCCCTCAGACATCAAAGCCAGCATCTGAGATCCTTCCTCACAATGATTCTGTGATGACCAAGAAACCCTTCTTCTCTTTCCTGACTAAGTAATTACAATAAACAAACAAATGTATACACAAGAATTTTTTTAACCACATCACATGACATCACAAATAGAACGAGTGCACTACTAGTCCAAAGTAAAATGAATGGGCCCAAATACTTTCAAGAGCCACACGATTTAATGAGGCTCACTTTAAAATTCCGTGATTATATAACAGTAAGTTATATTTTTATTACGAATGCATATTTTTCCAGTTATTTGGATGATCTAGAGTCCTTAATTCATAAAATAATTGACATATATGACATATGTCTGATTTTAATTAATATGTATCTATTTGCTTTTAATTGTTTTTCAATAGTAAACATTTCAGTTACATTTCTTATACATGCATTTATCTCATGCTCTGCATTTTATAGTAGATATTTAAGATGAATGTATTTTATTATAAAATATCTATTTCAAAAGATATACAACCATCAAGCAATCTCTAATTATCAAATTACTGTACCAACTTTTATAAGATGATAAATAGATATGATTCTGTCAACAGAAATGTCCAACAGCTTTAACTATATTTTCACTGAGACACTTCTTATCAAGGTACAATAAGTAATTTCTTTAGACTCTAACATTTATAAAAATTGTCCCAAAGTAAAACAAAAAGAAAGATTTCTATAGACGAACACAAAGATGTTTCTGCAGAGAGGAAACACACATGTTTGCTAGTATGATTATCTAGCCCTAAGTGACAGAAATAAAAGGATGTCTACTAGGAGGTCCTAAGAAGAAAGAAATCATCTTCAGGTAAATGAAAAGGTCTTTATATTCTAAATTTACATGATGAAAATGTTAATATAATTATCTAGACAGACGACATGGAAAGGTCAAAACAATTGAGAAACACATTTATGTATACCTGGACTGACTATATATATTTGAACAATCAATTCTAGGATATTTTAGCCTATTTCCCTGATTTTATTAAGCTGATGTAAGCTTTTTCTCCACATTCTGACATGAGAGAACTTAAGCTTATACCTACAATTTGTGCTGTTTGATCAAGGAACAATATATAATGAATCAAATTTATACAACCTTGATCAAACAATAAGTGTTTTAAAATGCTGACTTATATTCCAATTTTGACACTTCTAATTGGAGAGTAAATTTGACTGATTCAAAGATATCAGTAATTGCAATGATTGGTGATGATTCTTGTAGGGCACAAAAGGGCATATACCTATGGTCCCAGCTGTAGCAGGCTGAGGCAGGGTGACTACAAGTTCAAGGCCAGCCTCACTCTCTTAAAAAATAACAATTAACAGGGTTAGGGTGAAGCTCAGTGGTGGAGGCCTCCTGGGTAATGTCTGAAATAACAAAGGGAGAAAAGGAGGAAGGAAGAGATATTTCACTAATCTTTACACAAGGCAGGAGTGGAGAGGCCTCAACTAACACACACAATGTGTCTGAAACTTCTGAATGACACAAGACTAAATGGAGAAGTCAGGAAATAACAAATGATTTTTGAGAAGGAATAGTGGGCAGCAACATTGTGAGAAAAATCAAAGAAATCAATAGTTGCATGACACAGTGAGGATGAAAGCACTGCACTAGGGAGGGTATGTAGAGAAAAGGGTGACTTGATCCTGTACATGTGTGTGCACGTGGGTGTGAGTGTGCATGTGTGGGTGGCACAACTCACCCCTCCCAGGTGTTTTTTAATGTGACTTGCTGCTCTGGAAAACCCTCACCTGAGCACCAGGGCATTTCGGATAGCCTCTGTGACCCTGCTAAAGTGCTTTTCTGGTGCCTGGTGCATGAAAGGGAATAGTAACTGAAGTTCATTATATCATGAGCTCTTCATAGAAATGAATAATTGGTTTCCTTAAATATTGAAATAGTTCTTCCACCCCTGTTTTCAACATAAATTATCTAGTATACATTTTTCCAAGTCAACTCCAGTTTAGTTCAACTGAACTAATAATAATTTGGAAGGTGTGAGTTAATGATCTTATGATGATCAGAATCATTTTAGAACCTTAGAGCTTGAAGGACGTTAACATACAGAAACTCATGAAGAAGTAATTCCTTCATCTGAATTGGTGACACCTGGAAACTGGACACAAACAAGGCACATTTCAATTTACATCAGGGATTCAGGAAACACCCAGGAGCTGAGCACGGTAGCATATGTCTGTGATCCCAGTGGCCATAGCAGGAGGATCACAAGCTTCAACCCAGCCTCAGCAAGAAATGGAGGCCCTTAAGAACTTAGCAAGATCCTCTATGAAGCAAACAAACAAACAAAATTAAAAAGGACTAGGGATGGGGCTCAGTGCTTAAAGACTCCAGATATAATGATGGTAATGTTCCTTTTCTCTTCTCCATTCTCTGACCCTGGTAATTATTTCCCTAAAACCTCTCTCAATTTTTATTTTATCACAACATCTGTAAAAGTCATACAATATTTGAGGACACTGAAAATATCAAAATTCCATATAGAAAAAGTTTTCATATTATGAGACCCGAGTATTAAATTTGATAAAGCCTTTACTGCAAAAAATGGACACTATAAGAGAAAATGTACTTAATGGAAGGTGAGACATAAAAACTCTAAAAAAAAGTATTAAAATGCTGTGACCAAAAGTTAATGCAACTAACATTTTTGCACACCCAAAAAATGCACAGTATATATAAGATTATGTCATAATATGTGAGATTTGACTACAGATGCAAAGAACTTAAAATACAGAAAAGTTGAATCTAACAATAACAGAGATTTCACCTTGCTTTCACACCTTCATCTTGATGCCATCCTTACATCCACTCTAGGGTGCATTTTTATCACCTGTGAATAGCCAGAATGAAGGCACATACACTTTTTACACTCCCACAGTTGTTTTCTCAAAAGAGCGTGGTTGCTGAAGGCAGTGAAGACTATATCAGGCTGAGGCAGCAGGATCACAAGTTCAAAGCCAGCATCAGCCACTTAGGACCTAAGCAACCAAGTGAGACCATGTCTCAACATTGGAAAAAAAAATAATAAAAAAAGACTGGGATGTGTCTCAGTATTTAGGCACCTCTGGGTTGAAATAATAATAATAATAATAATAATAATAATAATAATAATAATAATAATAATAAAATAAAAAATAATACAAAATATTTCCTCAAATCTGAACAAGTCTAACTAGATCTGAAACAAGGAATATCTTATCAAATTTCTACATACAAGGCTTTTCTCCAATTGGAGTTCTTTCCTGCTGTTTAAAGAGGCCTTGAGAGTTGAAAGGATATCATATCATATCAAGAGCAGAAGGGGGGAAATTCAAGATGGTGGCCTAGGTCTCACCTCATCAGAATACAGATGTCAGAGAGTGTGAAATCCACTCTAGAGTGGATTTTCACAGAAATCACCACGCTGTAAACCCAGTGCAGAATTCAGAGCCTTAGAGTTCGAGTAAGACTCTGGACTCCAGGCCCAAAGCCCGCAGCTCTAGCCACAAAGAGCTCTTGAGCGGCTCAGCAGAAACACCTCTCAGCCCCTCTGCAGAACTCCAGGCTGCACTCGGTTCCCACACAGGCCACGCAGCTGCTACCTACCCACAGCACAAGGCCATCACCCAGCTCTCCCCACGTCACTGGTCACCCCAGCGCTAGAAGCAGACCGGCTCCATCTTGGATCACCTTTCTCCCCATATTTGGTGAGCATGGCTGGCAGATGGGAACTCCCTCTGAGCCACATATTATCCTGCCAGACCCCCAGTTCACTATCCACCACCAGAGACTGTAAACCTTTTTACAAAACTAGGATTATATTTTAAATAATAATTGAATCCAACATTTCTGGACATTGAGACTAAACTGCAATGTCTTCACAACAACAAATTGTTCATACATGATGTATTGTTGATATTGGGATCTGTTAACATCATCCTTCCCCACAAAGGAGGGATCTTGCAAACCTACAAGAGCACTACAAATCTATAGGGTAAAAACAATAACATCCCAGAACCACAGAGCTGGAAAGGAAGACACACAAGTAACATGAAAAGACAAGGGAAGAAATTGTCCAAACAAATCAAGACAACACATCATTAGAATCATTGGCAGCTACAGCAGAAAAATGGATCCAGAAATATTTCAGAATATACATGGTTAAAATGTCCTGTGAACTCCAAGAAGATATAAGAGAGCAAAGACTAACAGTAAAAGATCACTTCAATAATGAGCTACATAAACAAATCCAAGAAGCAAAAGGTCACCTCAACAGGGAGATAGAGGTTCTAAAACAAAGAAACAAACAAACAAACAGAAATTCTTGAAAGGAATGAAATAATAAACCAAACTCAAAGCTCAAATGAAAGCATCATGAACAGAGTAGACTACTGGGAAGATAGCACATCAGACAATGAAGATAAAATATATAATCTTGAAAGGAACATAGACCACAGAGTGAAAATGGTAAGGAACCAGGAGCAGAACATTCAAGAAATATGGGATAGCATAAAAAGACCAAATTTAGGAGTTATTGGGATAAAGGGAACCATAGAGGACAAAACCAAAGGAATCAAGAAGCTATTCAATGAAATAATATCAGAAAACTTTCAAAACACGAAGAATGAATTGGAAATCCAAATTGAAAAGGCTACAGGATGCCGAATGTACAAAATCAAAACAGATCATACCAAGGCACAAAATAATAAAAATGTTCACCATACAGGATATGCAGAGAATTTTAAAAAACATGAGAGAAAGGAATCAGAATATATACAGGGGAAAATCAGTTAGGATAATTGCAGATTTTTTCATCACAGACCCTAAAAGCTAGAAGATCCTCGAACAACATCTATGAAGCTGAAAGAAAATGGGTGCCTACCAAGAATCTTGTATCCAGTAAAAATAAGCTTTGATTTTAAGGTGAAATAAAATCCTTCCATGATAAACAAAAGTTAAAAGAATTTATAGCTAGAAAACCAGCACTACAAAACATCCTTGGAAAAATATTTCATACAGAGGAAAAGAAAAACAACAATGAAAATCAGAAGAGGAAGGTAGTACCCCAAAGGGGCAAACAATCTAATCAAAGAAGAAAACCAAGTGAAGATAATTAACAAAAATAAACAAATATGGCTGGAAATACAAGCCATGTCTCAAAGTGACCCTGAATGCTAATGGTTTAACCACACCAATCACAAGGCATAAGCTAGCACACTGGATTAAAAAAAAAAAATAAGACCCCAAAGACGCTGCCTCCAGGAAGCTCATCTGATAGAAAAAGACATACACTCACTGAAGGAGAAAGGTTGAGAAAAACCATACCACTCACACGGACTGCACAAGTAAGCAGGGTTTTCCATACTCATATCAAATAAAGAAGATTTCAAGCCAAAGGGAATGAAAAGGGATAAAGATGGACATTACATACTGCTCAAGGGAACCATACACCAAGAAGATGTAACAATCATAAATATATATGCCCCAAACAATGGTGCAGCTATGTTCAAACAAACTCTTCTCAAGTTCCAGAGTCAAACTGACTGCAACACAATAATCTTGGGTGACTTTAACACACCTCTCTCAACACTGCACAGATCTTCCAAACAAAAGTTGAATTAAAAAACTATAAAACTCAATAACATAATCAATAATTTAGTCTTAACTGACACATATAGAATATTTCCACCTGAAACACTTTTTTCTCAGTAGCACATGAATCCTTCTCTAAAACAGACCATATACTATGCCACAAAGCAACAGTTAGCAAATATAAAAAAGTAGAGACACTACCATATATTTCATCAGATCATAATTAAATGGAGTTTGGAATCAAAAAGAAAATAAAAAGTAAATATTTCTCCCTCGCCTAAAAACTAAACAATAGGTTACTGAATGAACAATGCATTGTAGAAGGAATCAAAGAGGGGATTAAAAATTTCTTAGGTATTAATAAGAACATATAAAAAACCAATGGAAATCTGAGACACTATAAAAGCAGTACTAAGAGGAAAATTTATTGCATGGCATTCATTCTTTCAAAGAAAAAAAAAGTTAACAAATAAATGACCTCACACTACTTCTTAAAGCCCTTAAAAAAAGAGGAACAAACCAACAGCAAAAGCAGTAGAAGGCAAAACTAATTAAAATTAGAACTGAAATCAATAAAATTGAAACAAATGAAACAGTTGATAATATGGACAAAAAAGTTGGTTCTTTAAAAATAAATAAATAAAATTGACAGACCCTTAGCCCTGCTAACAAAGAGAATGAGAGAGAGAACTCAAATTACCTGTATACTTGATGAAAATGATAATATTACAACAGATATGATAGAAATACAGAGGATAATACAAGACATTGAAGTTATCAACAAATTTCGTAAGTCATACGATCTGCCCAGATTGAATCAGGAAGACATACACAATTGAGACAGACCAATATCAAGTGATAAAATAGAAAACACAGCTTATCAAGATTATACACCATGATTAAGTGGGATTCATCCTAAAGATGCAAGGTTGGTTCAACTTAAGCAAATCAATAAATGTAACTTATCACATCAATAGACACAAAGATAAGAATCATATGATCATCTCAATAGATGCAGAAAAAAGCATTTGACAAAATACAGCACCCCTTTATGTTCAAGACACTAGAACAACTAGGGATAACAGTAACATATCTCAACATCGTAAAGGCTTTCATGCTAGGCCTCAGGACAACATCATTCTGAACAGAGAAAAATTGATGGCATTTTCTCTAAAAACTGGAACAAGACAGGGCTGCCCTCTTTCACCACTTCTATTCAACATAGTTCTTGAAATGCTGGCCAGAGCAATTAGACAAATGAAAGGAATCAAAGGGATTATGTATAGGAAAAGAAGAACTTAAATTGGCACTATTTGCTGATGATATGATTCTATATCTAGAAGAACCAAAAACCTCCACCAGAAAACTTCTAGAACTGGTAAGTGAATTAAGCAAAGTAGCAGGATATAAAATCAACACCCATAAATCAAAGGCATTTCTGTATATCAGTAACAAAGCCTCTGAGAAGGAAATGAGAAAGACTACCCAATTCACAATATCCTCAAAAAACAAAACAAAACAAAACAAAACAAACAAACAAACAAACAAAAAAAAAACTTGGGAATCAACTTAATGAAAGAAGTAAAAGATCTATACAATGAAAACTACAGAACCATAAAGAGAGAAACCAAAGAAGACCTCAGAAGATGAAAACATCTAACTTGCTTTTGTATAGGCAGAATTAATATGATCAAAATGACCATACTCCCAAAAGCATTATACAGATATAATGCAATTCCCATCAAAATCCCCAAGGCATTCCCTTAAAAATAGAAAAAAACAATCATGAAATTCATCTGGAAAAATAAGACATGCAGAATAGCTAAAACAATCCTTAGACTGAAGTAGGTGGCATCTCTATACCAGATCTTAAACTATACTACAGAGAAATAGTAACAAAAACAGCATGGTGTTGGCACCAAAACAGACTGGGAGACCAATGGAACAGAATAGAGGACACAGAGACTAACCCAGAAAATTACAATTATCTTATATTAGTCAAAGGTGCAAAAAACATGCACAGGAGAAAAAAGCATCTTCAACAAATTGTGCTAGGAAAACTGGAAATCCATAAGCAACAACATAAAATGAAATCCCTAGGTCTCACCAAGCACAAAGTGCAAATTGAAATGGACCAAGGACCTAGGAATTAAACCAGAGACTCTGCATCTAATAGAAGAAAAATAGTCTGTAATATTCATCATGTGGGATTAGGCCCCAACTTCCTATAGCCCAAGAATTAAAACCAACAATCAATAAATGGGGTGGAATCAACCTAAAAAGTTTCTTCTCAGCAAAAGAAACAATCTGTGAGGTGAACAGAAAGCCTACACCCTGGGAACAAGTTTTTACCCCTCACACATCAGACAGAACACTAATCTCTATTGTATATAAAGACCTCAAAAAGATAAGCACCAAAAAAAACAAATAACCCAATCAACAAATGGGCCAAGGACGTGAACAGACACTTCTCAGAAGAGAATATACAATCAATCAACATGTATAAGAAAAAATGCTTATTCTCTCTAGCAATTAGAGAAATGCAAATCAAAACTTCTCTAACCTATCACCTCACTCCAGTCAGAATGACAGCTATTATGAAGACAAACAACAATAAGTGTTGGTGAGCATGCTGGGGAAAAGGTACCCTCTTACCTTGCTGGTGGGACTTCCAAATTGGTAAGCAGTGTGAAGATTCCTTGGAAATCTGGGAATGAAACCACCATTTGACCCAGCAATCCCACTCCTCAGACTATACCCAGAGAACTTAAAAACACCATACTACGGGGACACAGCCACATCAATGGTTATAGCAGCACAATTCACAAGAGCTAAACTGTGGAGTCAACCTAGATGCCCTTCAGTGGATGAATGGATTAAAAAAAGTGGCATATATACAAAATGGAACTTTAATCAGCAATAAAAAAGAAAATAAAATCATGGCATCGGCAGGTAAATAGATAGCATTGGAGAAGATAATGCTAAGTGAAGTTAGCCAATCCCCAAAAAACAAATGTTGAATGTGTTCTCTGATATAAGGGAGGCTGACTCATAGGGGATACATGGGGGAAGCATGGAAAGATTAGATGAATTCTAGATAAAGCAGAGGACTGGGAGGGAAAAGGAGGGGACAAAAGATTAGCAAGGATGATGGAATGTGAAGGACATCATTATACAAAGTACATGTATAAAGACATGAATTGGGTGTCAAAATTCTTTATATAGATATGAGTAATTGTGGTTTATATGTGTAATAAGAATTGTAATGCATTCTGCTGCAATTTCTTTATCAAAAATAAATAAATGAATAGATAAATAGCAGACGGATTTCCCAGATGTAAATCCTTTTTTTAAGAATTTTTAAAAATATTTATTTATTTATTTATTTATTTATTTATTGTTGGGAGCCAGCGACCGCACCCTGAATATGGTGCTGGTCTCTGCTTCTGCTTCGTTAAGCGGTTAGAGTTGTTAGAAGTAAATAACTCCTTGTAAGGCTGTGGGGCTGGGCTCTGGCCTGCTTCCGCTGCGCTGTACCTATTAGACTTTTCCACGTGGTGCTAGTTCATTGGCGGAGCTGGGTACTTAAGCTAGGGCAGACCGACCGCTCGCTCTCTTGTTCCTGTTTTCTCATAATGATTCAAAGGTCCTGAGTAAACTGCTGAAAGAAGAATCCTGTGTCGTGTTTCCCTTGCCGGCGAGGGGTTGCGACAGTTGGTGGCCCGAGCGGGGAAGAATGTTCCTCGAACCCAGGATCCAGAACTTTCAGCAGTCAGGGTGGTGCACCGGTAAGTTTCCAGGTAAAGTGGGAATCCGCAAGCAAATAGCGGGACGCTCCTCTGTAGATAAAGAGAGAGCAGGGAAAATAATAAAACGGGACTCTCCTCTGTAGATAAAGAGAGAGCGGGGCTTTTGTACTTTCACTTTCTTTATAGCTTTGAAAACATTATGGGTGTTACCTCTTCAAGCCCAATTTTGTTGGCCCTGGATGGACTGCTATGTTCAAAAGGACTTAAGGTGGAGTAGAGTACTTTGCAGATGTTTTTAAGAGAAGCTGATATAGCAGCTCCTTGGTTTGCTTTTTCAGGGAGTCTTAGGATTCCCAGCTGGGACAAATTAGAGATCTGGATTTCGCTAATGAGCAAGGTACTTTAGAGGGTGGCATTATACCACTTTGGAAATTGGTTAGAGAATGTATAGCAGACGGTAAATGCCAGGAAGCTGTGGGCGAGGGTCAGGCCGTTCTTGAACAACTACATGAGGAAAAATCTGAGGGGTCATATAGCGAAGTGGCAGAGAGTATTAAGAGTAAGAGTAATGAAAAGGCAAAAGAGCCTGAAAATAAAAATAGGAGAAGGCTCTATCCAGACTTGACCGAACTAAAAACACCTGAGGACACAAGTGGCTTGGAGAGTTCTCAGGACCTGGACATATTGTTACAGCAACTACGTAAGATAAAAATGAAAAGGAAAAAAAGGGAGACACAAAGCATGAAAGCCTACCGTGAGAAGGGGGATAAATGTAATTTTGATAAATCTAATTCTGAAGAGAAGGTTGAGAATTTAGAAGAAGATGCAGTGCCTGTTGCACCGCCCCCATATGTGAGGGGAGTCCAAAGCTCCGGGAGAACTTTTCATACACAAGTTTGGAGAACAGTTAATCCAGACATGGGACTAGCGTACCCGGTTTTTCAGGACGCTAATAGGGGAAGATACCATGAGCCTTTAGATTTTAAAATAATTAAAACCTTGGCAGAATCCGTTCGCACTTATGGTGTAGATGCTGCCTTCACTCTTACTCAGGTAGAGGGGCTTACCAGATTTTGCATGACCCCCTCAGATTGGGCTAGTCTGGTGCGCGCTTGTGTTTCCCCAGGCAAATATTTGGACTGGAGAGCATTTGTGCTAGAGGGCGCGGTAGAGCAGGCTGCCCAAAATCATGCGGCGGGACGCCCCGCCTGGGATAAAGATATGCTTTTGGGGCAGGGCAGGTTTGCCAATCAACAGACGGGATATCCTCCTGAAGTATGAACAGATTAATAACATTTGTATCCGTGCATGGAAGTCACTCCCAAATAGAGAAGAAGTGTCTGGCAATCTGACTAAAATTATACAGGGCCCTACAGAACCTTTCTCAGACTTTGTTGCTAGGATGGTGGATGCTGCGGGAAAAATCTTTGGTGATCCCAATAGAGCCATGCCTTTGATTAAGCAACTTGTTTTTGAGCAATGTACTAAAGAATGTAAGGCAGCTGTTACTCCCTATGTTGGAGGCAGCTTACACTGATTTAGTACATTTACTACAATCAAAGGGCTTGCTTATTTCACCTGATAAAGTACAGACAGGAGACTCTATTGATTATCTTGGTGCTAGTATCTCTTATGAAACTATTACACCCCAAAAGGTAACTCTTAGGACTGATAATTTACATACGTTAAATGATTTTCAAAAATTATTAGGTAACATAAATTGGATTAGGGGTTACTTACATATTCCCAATGTTGAATTAAAACCCTTGTATGAAATTCTTAAAGGTGATTCAGATCTTACTTCCCCTCGACATCTTACTGAGGAAGCCAGGTCAGTGTTGCTTAAAGTGGAAGAGGCTATACAACATGCTAGCCTTTGCAGGCTTCAAGAGGATAAGCCTCTTCAATTATGTGTGCTTGCCACTGTATGGCAACCTACTGGAGTTTTGTGGCAAGATGGTCTTTTGTTGTGGATACATCCACGAATATCCCCTGGAAAATCCCTTGAGTATTATCCTGATGCAGTTGCTTCTTTAGCTATGTTAGGGATACAACAAAGTATACAATTTTTTGGTTTTCCTCCAACGTCTGTGATTGTCCCTTATACGTGTCAACAAATTCAAGTCTTGTGTGCTAACCTGGATAATTGGGCTATTACGATGCACTTTTCCAGGAGAGATAGATAATCACTATCCTTCACATCCTCTTATTACATTTGTTAAGGAATATCTTATCATTTTCCCTAAAATCACTTCCTCTACGCCTATCCCAGGAGCTGCAAATATCTTTACAGATGGATCTAAAACTTGTATTGGAGCCTATGTGGTAAATGATCAACTTCCTATCCAACATCAGTTTGCTCCTGGCAATCCACAATGGGTGGAGCTGCAAATTGTCATAAAAGTATTTGAACAATGTCCGTTTCCTTTTAATTTAATCAGATTCTGTTTATGTAGTTCAAACTTTAAAGGTGTTGGAAGCAGTGGGTCCCATACACACATCAGGAGTAATGTCTTCCCTTTTTCTCCATCTTCAAACATTGATTTGGAATCGCTCCGCCTGTTTTTACCCCTTGCATATTCGAGCCCACACAGGTTTACCGGGTGCTCTTTCTGCTGGCAATGCCCAAGCTGATCTTGCTACTCGTCCTTCTTGGGTGTTCCCTATTTCCTTCTTAGATCAAGCTAGAAACTTTCATAGTGAATTTCATATTAATGCACGAGCACTTCAGAAGCGCTTTACTATCTCCCGTGCTGATGCTCGGCAGATTGTATTGGATTGTCCTAACTGTATCATTTTACATCATCCCTCTTCTGTGGGCGTAAATCCTCGTGGTTTGCAGCCTTTAACTATATGGCAAATGGATGTCACTCATGTTCCCGACTTTGGCAAACTTAAATATGTCCATGTGTCTGTAGATACTTGTTCTGGCATTATCCATGCTTCTGCTTTGTCTGGTGAAAAGGCTGGAAATGTTATCACACATTGCTTGGAAGCCTGGGCAGCCTGGGGATTACCACAGACCATTAAGACGGACAACGGTCCAGCGTATACTGGACGACAATTTTCTTCCTTTTGCAACCAAATGGGTATCCAGCTTGTCCATGGTTTACCCTACAATCCACAAGGTCAGGGTATTGTAGAGCGCGCTCATAAGACTCTAAAAGAGACGTTAATAAAACAAAAAGGGGGAATTGGCTTAGGCCACACCCCGAAAGAGCGCCTCTCCCTGGCTCTATTCACTATTAATTTTTTGAATCTGGACATCCAAGGGCGCTCTGCTGCGACTAGGCACTATTCGCCCTCTGCCCCGAACGTTGGGCACGTTAAGTGGACAGATGTACTTTCTGGACAATGGTATGGGCCTGATCCCGTGCTGGCATGGGCATGAGGTTCTGTCTGTGTTTTCCCACAGGACCGAATGGAACCGTTGTGGGTGCCAGAGCGCCTCGTGTGGAAAGTTCCTCAAGCTCCGTCAGGAAGGAAGAATGAAGATGAACAAGATGAGGTGCTTGATGCTTCTCCTGATGGTGATCGGACATGAGGTCGTCTGGGCTGCAGAATGATTCCTCTGGGCGGTGGTAAAGACGTGGCCATATCCATTGCCCGTTACTTCTCAGGCTGGTGTACTTCCATTTTTCTTCACTACTAATGGCTCTGCCACCATGGATTGACCAACCTTGCCTGTGGATATTGTAGCAGCTATTGATAACTTTCCTACTGTTTCATTATTTGACACATTGTGTTTCTCTGTAAATGTTAATTACTCTGATTCCATACCTTGTATTATGTTAACCAATCAATCTTTGGGCTGGTTTGATAGTGATGGTTCTCGGGGCTCAATTGGTAATGCTACTGTAATCAATGGTGTTTTTCCTGCTAAGGTATTGAGAGCCAATACTTCTATTCCTCAACAACCGACATTGTTGCCCCGTTGTAAAGCCATAAAAACTAGTTCACCAGCTTGGACTGGATGTCAGGGCTCATTTACCCCTCAGTTTATTAATTCTAACAAAACCTTTATTCATCTCCTTTACTCAATTGTTCTAACCAGACGTGTAGACTTGTACAATGCTGGAATGCCTCTTTGGAGGACTCTGTTGTGGTAGTATGTGTGCCCTCCTACTTGCCTTTACCTGTGTCTATTGATAATAATAATTTGCCTGTATTATTGCAAAGAAACAAAAAAGACCTTGATATAACTGCAGCCATTGTGGCAGCCGTTGCAGCTTCTGCTGTTGCGGCGGCCACTGCCGCCGCAGCTCTCGCTACTGCTGTGCTTACTGCAGATGCTGTGAACAAGCTTGCGGGTACTGCTGCAACAGCCATGGAGACTCAGACTATGATGAATCAACATCTACATCGTGGCATTGTGCTTCTAAACCAGCGGGTAGATCTACTACAAGACCAAGTGGACATTTTGAATCAAGTGCTAATGGGCAGGCATGGGTGCATTGGCTGTGGTCCTAGTACTTGCCATTGGATTGTGCCTGTGGTGTCTGGTTCGTATGTGCAAGCGGCAGTGGGTGCAGAGTCTTATGCTTTTACAAGACTTTGCCTGCTTTAGAAGGAGGACAGTCCCCTCAAGCATGGCTCACCATGCTTAAGCGATTGACTCAGCACAGGTTGCGAGGCAAGGCACTGCACTTGGGAGCTCTAGGTTTGAGTCCCAAGAAAAGCATGTCCTATTGCATGTGGGTTTGATGTCGACGCCCCACCTCCATGAAAAAGGCATCGGTCGGAATGGTGACTCGCCTGGGGAGGCGCCCCTCAGGAGTGTGCCATTATTTACGGCCACTTTTGCACAATGGAGATAGGACCTCTACTTTTACCTGTTGCTTGAAAAACAAAAAGGGGGAACTGTTGGGAGCCAGCGACCGCACCCTGAATATGGCGCTGGTCTCTGCTTCCCCTTCATTAAGCGGTTAGAGTTGTTAGAAGTAAACAACTCCTTGTAAGGCTGTGGGGCTGGGCTCTGGCCTGCTTCCGCTGCGCTGTACCTATTAGACTTTTCCACGTGGTGCTAGTTCATTGGCGGGGCTGGGTACTTAAGCTAGGGAAGACCGACTGCTCCCCCTCTTGTTCCTGTTTTCTCATAATGATTCAAAGGTCCTGAGTAAACTGCTGAAAGAAGAATCCTGTGTCGTGTTTCCCTTGCCGGCGAGGGGTCGAGACAATTTATTTGTAAGTTTTCGGCAGACACAACATCTTTGTATGTGGTGCTGAGGATCGAACCCAGGCTGCTCACATGCCAGGCGAGCACACTACCGCTTGAGCCACATCCCCAGCCCAGATGTAAATTCTTTTATGTCTTTGAATAAAACTGTCAAAATTAAGTACTGCCCAACATGGCTTATCCACAGGATTTTCTACAGTATTTTTTTTAATACAACTGAACAAAACTAAAACATCTGAACCCTTTGTATTTCTTACTTGCATAGGATTTATTCATTTTGGCATTAAACTTTCCAAAAGAATCTTCTAGTACTCAGAATAAACTGCAAAAATTAAAAGATTTCCCACATTTTTCACATTCATATGGCTTCTCTCCATGAGAATTTTCAGAAAGGAAAAGAAAAATAGGTCTAGAACATGAAGCTGATAGAGTATAGCAAATCATCCCCATTCAGAGTGTTTGTTTTCTAGTGAGGGAAATGGCTTTGAAGACAACAGGGAAAATGGAATGATTTGCTATATTTTTTCACATTTAAATAGTTATTCAGCCAGATGTGGTGATGTATGCCTTTAATCCCAGAGACTTGGGAGGCTTAGGCTGAAGGATCACAAGTTTGAGGCCAGCATCAGCATTTTAGAACAACCATAAGGAACTCAGCAAGTCTCTGTCTCAAAATTAAAAATATCAAAAAGAATGAGGATGTGTCTCAGTGGTAGAGGGCCACCAGACCAAATCTGCAGTACAATCCCCAGTACAATATTCAGCAGAGTGAGCAGTGTGTTTGAAGGAGACAAGAAATATTGATCCACCACATTTCACATTTAAAGAATTTTTCTCCAGTAAACTTCCAACATGTTAATGAGAAAAACAGTAATAACAGAAGACTCTGCCAATTGTTTGCATCAGTACAATTTCTTTGCAATATGAGTTTGTTCAAGTAAGTGAAGCTGATGGGATATAACAAAGGCTTTTCCCCATTGTTGACATTCATAGGGCTTCTCTCCAGTATGAGTTCGTTCATGTGAGCAAAGATGAGAGGACTGAGTGAAGGCTTTGCCACACTGCTTACATTGATAGGGTTTCTCTTGAGTGTGAGTCCCTTCATGCCTGTGAAAGAAAAAAACAAGAAAAAGACTTTTCCACATAGTTGGTATTCCTTAGGCTTCTCTTCTGCATGAATTCTTCCATGTATGTGAGGTTCACTGGATGTGTCAAGGGGTTCTCCACACTGTTGATATTCATAAGTCTTCTCTCCAGTATGCATTTTTTCATGTCTGTGAAGATGAAGGGATTGAGTGAAGGCTTTGCCACTCTGCTTACATTTATAAGGCTTCTCCCCAGTAAGAGTTTTTTCATGTGAGTGAAGGTCAGTGAACCAAGTGAAGGCTTTGCCACACTGCTTACATTCATAGGGCTTCTCTCCAGTATGAGTCCGTTCATGTCTGTGAAGGTTAGAAGAATAAGTGAAGACTTTTCCACATTGTTTGCATTCCTTAGGATTCTGTCCAGTATGGATTTGTTCATGTCTCTGAAGGTGAGTCAACGTAGGGTAGGCTTTCCCAAATTGTTGACATTCATAGTGTTTTTTTTTTCGTATGAGTTTTTTTATGTGAGTGAAGGTTAGAGGACTCAGTGAAGGCTTTGTCACACTGCTTACATTCAAAAGGCTTCTCTCCAGTATGTGTCCGTTCACGTCTGTGAAGGGAAAAAGAAGTAATGAAGACTTTACCACATTGTTGGCATTCATTGGGCTTCTCTCCAGCATGGATTTGTTCATGTATCTGAAGGTAAGATGAAGTAGTGTAGGCTTTTCCACATTGTTGACATTGATAGGGCTTCTCTCCAGTATGCGTTCGTTCATATCTGTGAAGAAATAAAGTAGTAGACTTTTCCACATTATTGGCATTCATTGGTTTTCTCGCCAGTATGGATTTGTTCATGAATCTGAATCTAAGACAAAGTAGTGCAGGCTTTCCCACATTGTTGACATTTATAGGGTATCTTTTTCAAATATGAGTTTTCTTTATGTGAGTGAAGGTTAGAGGACTCAGTGAAAGCTTTGCCACACTGTTTACATTCATAGGGCTTCTCCGCAGTATGAGTCCGCTCATGTGTCTGAAGGTAGAAAGAAGTACTGAAGGCTTTCCGACATTGTAGACATTGATAGGGCTTCTCTTTAGTATGAGTTTTTTCATGTGAGTGAAGGTTAGAGGACTGAGTGAAGGCTTTGCCACACTGCTTACATTCATAGGGCTTCTCTCCAGTATGCGTCCGTTCATGTCTGTGAAGGGAAGAAGAAGAAGTGAAGACTTTTCCACATTGTTGGCATTCATTGGGCTTCTCTCCAGCATGGATTTGTTCATGTATCTGAAGGTAAGATGAAGTAGTGTAGGCTTTTCCACATTGTTGACATTGATAGGGCTTCTCTCCAGTATGCGTCCATTCATGTCTGTGAAGGGAAGAAGAAGTAGTGAAGACTTTTCCACATTGTTGACATTCATAGGGTTTATTTTCCATATGAGTTCTTTTATGTGAGTGAAGGGTAGACAATAGAGCAAAAGCTTTGCCACACTGCTTACATTCATAGGGCTTCTCTCCAGTATGCGTCCGTTCATGTCTGTGAAGGGAAGAAGAAGTAGTGAAGACTTTTCCACATTGTTGGCATTCATTGGGCTTCTCTCCAGCATGGATTTGTTCATGTATCTGAAGGTAAGATGAAGTAGTGTAGGCTTTCCCACATTGTTGACATTGATAGGGCTTCTCTCCAGTATGCGTCCCTTCATGTCTGTGAAGGGAAGAAGAAGTACTGAAGACTTTTCCACATTGTTTGCATTCATTGGTCTTCTCTTCTGTGTGAGTTCTTCCGTGCATGTGAGGTTCACTGAATGTATCAAAGGTTTTTCCAAAATGTTGACTTTCATTGGGCTTCTCTCCAGAATGGATTTGTTCATGCATCTGAAGGTAAGTTGAAGTAGTGAAGACTTTCCCACAGTGTTGACATTCACAGGGTTTCTCTCTAGTATGTGTTCTTTCATGTCTGAGATGGTTAGAGGAGTAAGTGAAGGCTTTCCCACACTGCTTACATTCATAGGGCTTCTCTCCAGTGTGAGTTCGTTTATGCATGTGGAGCTGAGGAGATCGAGCAAAGGCTTTTCCACACAGTTTACATACATAGGGCTTCTCTCCAGTATGAGTTTTCACATGTGAGTAAAGGTGACTGGACTGAGTGAAGGCTTTCCCACACTGCTTACATTCATAAGGCTTCTCTCCAGTATGAATCCGTTCATGTATCTGAAGGTAGGAAGAAGTACTGAAGACTTTTCCACATTGTTGGCATTCATAGGATTTCTCTGTCATATGAGTGTTTTCAAGTGAGTGAAGGTTAGCAGACTGAGTAAAAGCTTTGCCATACTGCTTACATTCATAGGGCTTCTCCCTAGTATGAGTTCGTTCATGTCTCTGAAGGTTAGAAGAAGTAGTGAAGACTTTTCCACATTGTTGGCATTCATTGGGCTTCTCTCCAGCATGGATTTGTTCATTTAATTGAAGGTAAGATGAAGTAGTGTAGGCTTTTCCACATTGTTGACATTTATAGGGCTTCTCTCCAGTATGAGTTTGCTCATGAGAGTGAAGATGAGCAGACTGAGTGAAGGCTTTCCCACACTGCTTACACTCATAGGGCTTCTCTCCTGTATGAGTCTGTTCGTGTATCTGGAGGTAAGATGAAGTACTGAAGGCTTTCCCACATTGTTGACATTCATACGGTTTCTCTCTAGTATGTGTCCTCTGATGTATTCTAAGTAAACTGGGATAAGCAAAGTCTTTTCCACATAGCTTACATTTGAAATGTGCTTTCCCAGTGTGCCTGATCACGTGACATCGAAGACTTGTGAATGAAACCAAAGTTTTACCACCTTGTTTATATTTATGGAGTTTCTCTCCAGAATGAGTTCTTTCATGTTTTCTAAATAAAGTGGGGGAATGAAAGGCTTTCCCACATACCTCACATTGAAAAGGTTTACCTCCACTGTGTGTTCTCATGTGTTTTTGAACAGCTGGGAGAGAAGAAAAGGCTTCACCACATTGTTGATATTCATAGGGTTGGCACTTAGTATGAGAATCTTCATGTCTTTGAATGTCACTGAAACAACTGATTGTACTTTCATATGGTTCATCTCCAGTTTGTATTAACACTTGTGTGTGAACACTTTGGAGAGAAACCAGAGATTTTCTGTATTGTTTCAATTCACATGACTTCTCTTCACATTCTTCATGCTTATAGTGTTCATGCCCACTGTGAGATCTGAAGTGCCTGTGAAGGTATTAGGACATATGCAATCATTTGCACATATAATGCCATCATATGAATTCACTGTATTAAAATTTTTCTTTGTCTACTTAAGAACTGGAATCTCATTGAAAATTTCCCCATACTGTTCTTTGCCTTTAAAGTTTACCATAAGATTTCTTTAAAGAATGATCAGCACATGATTAATGCTTGATTCATTCATGATTTTATATTTATTTAAAGGTGCTAGGCTTACATTACTACCAACATCAGGTAAAGACTAGGTTTTCCAACTTGTTCAAATTGCCAGAAAATAAAGAGACTGAGAGGAAACAATGCTTTGCAACACAGCTTGCCTACGACTATTATCCAAATAGTGATATTTACATATGCAATTTCATAGTACTTTTGCATGTCAAGTACTTTGAAAAGACTGAGTATATTTCACAGTTAAATATACATGTATGTAAAATTTATTTCAGTTGTGAATAAACTTTATTGATTTAAATGTGGTGCAGAGAAGAGAACCCAGTGCCACAGGTGTGCTAGTCAAGCTCTCTACCATTGAGTCATAACCCCAGTCTCAGTTAAGTATATGTTTTTGGTAAAAAATCTTGTAAGAATACATACATTTAAAGTTGTGCACATTTCTTGCAAATTATATGACATTCTCAGATTCCCTCAAGGATTCCTCTTGTGAGTACAATTACCTTAGATTACTCCCAGAATTATTGATCTGATCTTCAATGTTCTTGTCATCCCATCTGTTTCCTAAAATACCAAACCAAAACATTATAAATTTTTAGGAGATAGAAATGCTTTTCCAAATTTATGGAGCATTTTATGCCACAATAATTCACCAATTGATTGTCTTTTCATGTTCTACATGAATGACCAAAATAAACACGACTTCTATATGTGATTAAATAACTACACAACATTATTACCTATAGAAGCCAGGTTTCTGAGGACTTCCAGCATCACATCTCTGTAAAGTTTCTTCTGGGAAGCATCCAGTAAAGCCCACTCCTCCTGGGTGAAGTTCACAGCCACATCCTCAAAGGTCGCTGAGATCTAAAATATCCCACAATGTGTAGTGGAGGCCAGGAGAGATTGACAGTGTGAGAAATCTATACTCAACATGCATGATGTTCACATGATTCCCTGGCCTCCCGATTATTTCCACAATTTTGTCCATAAAATCTTTAGTGTACTTAAGTCCTCACAGACACAACAACACTAGAATTGGGCCTAACACAAGGTAAACAGAGAGTGTTGTACACCCTTCCTTTGGTGAACTCACTTTTGGTGAATTCACGAGAAGTAAGAGGGGCTCTCGGGTCACCCTTAACTTATTTGTTGATTGCATCTCTATCACCATCCTACCAACATCCTGTGCAGTAGAGAGCTAATATTAGCATTCTCCATAATATTTACCCTTAGAAAAGAAAGCTGACTGAGTAGGAAATTGCTGGAATCACAAAACTTAGCCTTTGAGACAGATCCTGCCAACCACAGTGGCTCACTGGGCCTCCACAGTTAATATAGACAACATGGTATTTACTGATCTCCTCTTTCCTTCTGAAAGTCAATTGTTCCATCCTTAAAGAAGTGCCTAGAATCAGCCCCAACCAACACCCTCTGAGTATGGAGTCACTAAAGAGTTTCCCTCATAGACAACAGTTAGACAATCTTCCACAGAGGTTGTCACAATATGTTCACTGGGGACTGAGCTCAACTTGGATGATTTCACTGAGGACAACTATAAGTTTGCAGGAGCTTTACTGCAGAACAAATTTACGCATTAGTAATCAAGCACATTGATTAATAAACACAATAATATAATAATTTCTAGTGGTTAATATCAAAGCAGAATGGGGTGTATGGAAAGATGGCATATGTCTTAGAAAAAACTCGATGATCCCCAGATGTCACCTGATCCAAACAATAGCCTTACAAAATTATATAGGTCTGAAAAACAGTTTTCTAAACAGACAGAAGAAAATCCTTTTCCAAACCTTGTGGCAACCAGGAATGTCCAATGATTGTCAAACTCTTCTCAACAGCAGATGTCCCACTCAGATCATGTACACACACATGTGTGTGTGACACATGTGGTGAGACACATACCACCGTTCTGCTCAAGGACACTTTGATCAAGATAGGCCACATGGGGCCGGGGATGTGGCTCAAGCGGTAGCGTGCTCGCCTAGCATGCGTGCGGCCTGGGTTCGATCCTCAGCAGCACCACATACCAACAAAGATGTTGTGTCCGCCGAGAACTAAGAAAAAATAAATAAATGTTAAAATTCTCTCTCTCTCTCTCTGTCCCCCTCTCTCTCTAAAAAAAAAAAAAAAAAAAAAAAAAAAAAAAAAAAAAGATAGGCCACATGTACAATGTGGTGAGACACATACCACCGTTCTGATCAAGGACACTTTGATCAAGATAGGCCACATGTACAATGTTGGTCTGTCATGAAAGCGATTCCTCATTCCTGTAGCACAGCTGGTGCAAGGAAACCTCAGGCAGAAGCACTTCCTGGGTGTGTTAAAGCAGCAGGTTTGCAGCCCAGAATCCTGAGCTATCCCACACTGACTGCTTGTGAAACAGGCCACTCCATGTGGGTCTCTAAGCAGGCTATGATTTCTGCACAGTGTGGAACAGCCAAAAGGACCACCTACCAGAACACGACCCTGCCACTCACAAAGAACCATGCTCAAGGACATAAGACACATGACATTTGAAGCAGAACAGTATCAACAGAGGCTAGTAGAAGCCCAAGAGAAAGCCTTTAGTGGGCTGTTCTTCAAGGCATGGAAAAATTATGGGTGACAGCAGGTGTCTTGGGGACAGAACACAATGATGGTCCAGGCAAATGAGAATCTACATGGCAAGTACTTCCTCCCTCTATTCTGCAGACAAATGCGGTTTATTGTACATTTAACTGTGAAAGACTAAAACCCATTTCAGAAATTTAAAAGAAATATATTTTTATTTACTTACTTATGTGTGACAAATTGAAAAACAAATAAATAAACAAAAACACAGTGTGGATCAAATCCAGGGGAGCAGAAGCACACAGTCACATTCCTGACACATTTGATGTTTTGAGACAGGGTGTTGTATGTTGCTCAGGGCCTCCTAAGTTGCAGAGACTAGCTTATAAACTTACGATCCTCCTGCCCCAGCCTCCCCAGCAGCTAGGATTATAGGCATTCATCACTATGTCTAGGAAAAATTTACTTTTATAGAAAAATAAGCTAAACAATTTTCTAAAAATGATAAGCACAAAAGAAAAAAGATCAAACTAGACACCAACATGACACAACTCAGAGTCTGGGACCCTCAGAGTACTACCACAACATAGACCAGAACAGAGCCCAGAAAGAGACTCCCACAAATATAGTCAACGGACCTTGCAAGAAGGAAAATCATTTACATCCAACGTGATGATGACTCCAGAGAGAGGGAGTGTTCCACACACAAGCAGAACCATTAGAACAAGAACATCATCATGTGTGAAAGCCCCAGGAGGTTCTCCACAGCTCCATGAAGCAGTCTTGGAGAACAGTGGAGAGCAGCAAGCAGGGTGTGACCTTCACTCACCCTTCAGAAAGCCCCTCTCTGGTGCAGGACAGGGGTGTGACCTCCCAGTATGAGACCCTAGTCACTGGCTACAGACTGCACAGAGCAGATCTTTCCCAAGTTTCTTTAATTTCTATTAAATTTATCACAGAACTAACATTGTTAACATCTTAAAGAAATTTTAAAAAGGTTCTCACTGTTCTAAGTCAGAAGAAATCACTGTGAAAAAGTAGGTGGAATTCCTTAAAAAGTGTTAACTAAACCCACAGCCTGCATATAGGAATAGTAGCAAATTATTGTTTTCCCACTCAAACACCACCTGAAGTCTAGAGAAGAAAGCTGAGGGAGAATTTCTTTTGGAAATCAGGTTTCAAAAACACCCAGGTTCGGGCTGGGGATGTGGCTCAAGTGGTAGCGCACTCGCCTGGCATGCGTGCGGCCCGGGTTCGATCCTCAGCACCACATACCAACAAATATGTTGTGTCCACCGAGAACTAAAAAATAAATATTAAAAATTCTCTAAAAAAAAAAAAATACCCAGGTTCAGGAGGCTCAGGGAGGAGGATTGCAAGTTCAATGCCAGCCTCAGCGACTCAGGCAGCAACTAAGCAATTGAGCAAAACCCTGTCTCAAAATTGAAAACAAAATTTAAATACAGGGGGCAGGGGATTTGGCTCATTGTTTAAAAACACTTGGGTTCACTCCACTTTGTTGTGCCCCTAAATAAGAATACCTAGGTGTACAGAGGAAGTAAGGAAGCCCACACAGGCCAGAAGAAACCCTTTCAGAGAAGATCAAGAGCTTCATTCATTGCAAGCTCAGCACTGGTGACTCTCCAGGCTGGGTGGGCAGAGTGCTGGAGCAGAGAGTCTGAAGCAGCACCAGTCTGTGTTAAAGCAGAGGCCCCAGCACAGCTCCCTGGAGCCAGAGCACTGAGCTCTTGCTGTTGCCACTGCTCTCTCCTTGCTTCTGGTGAAGCAGCAAATGAGGGCAAGGACACCGAGATCTGGCAGCAACAGTTTAGTAGTGGCAGCAGAGCCCAGAGGAACAACTCCCAAAGCCTGAGCCTGAGCACATCAGGGCCTTTACTTTTAAGCATAAGAAACTTTTGAGCACACTGAGGCAGGGAGTTGGTGCCATCTATTTGATATCCCTTACATGCTTGTCCCTGCCTAGGGACTCAGCTCTTAGAGGCCAGGGCCTTTGGCTGCACTCAACCTAAAGAGGGGCTGCTCTATCCCTGCTACTCTGTGGGCTGCTTCTGCTGCTTGGTTCTCTCTTTATAGGGACCTATGTGCTGCCAGCCTGCAGGGTGAAAGGTCAGAGAGCAGAGCTGCTGGGTGGCAGCTTGCAAATCCACAGCCTGGCAGCTCCCAAACGGCTGAAGCGTCCTTCTGTCCCACCACACTGGCTCTCAGGGGAGTCTAGAAATGGACTGAACACAAGCCAATTCACCACACACCGCAGACCAAGCAGTTTTGTGGAGAGCTACTCTGAATGACTCACGCCTTCCAGTCCTGAAGCAAGAGATTCTGACCATTCACTCACTACATTTTATGGTGACTTGGGCATTGTCCCAGCTCAGGAAGTCGAAGGCATGTTTTCTGGAGTAAGTGTGTCACCCACAGGGTTTGGCTACAGTCACCTATTCTTCTGTAATCTTACCCCTTTGCCCTGTTTGGGATAGAATATTCCATGTAAACACCCTTTGTGTGTCCCCTGCTCTTGCTCTGCCTTTGGGTGTGGCCTTCCTAGATGTCAGTCAACCTGCTGACACAGACATCAGGAAGCTAGACTCAACTGCCTGAAACCTGACCCCTTACCTCATTGGAATGGCTTCTCATCAATAAAAAGGTTCAGCACTTTCTCTCTCTCTCTGTTGTGCTCTCTCTTTCTGTAGACACTTAAGGTCAGAGGAGCCATCACAGGACCCAAAGAAAAAGATATCTGTGTCTCTTGTGTGAATATTTCATGCAGCCCAGTTCACCTGGAGTGACCCTGAGTGTTTTAGTGTGAGGAATGTGACAATTGGTGGCCCATATCGCCACTCCAGAGTGATTTTTATAAATTTAGTGCATTTGGAGTTTCTCTTCAGAAGTTAAGCCTGCTTCAGATTGCAGAGTATTGTGGGCTGAATTGTAGAAAGTAAGTGGATTAGACAGAAGAAAAATCTGTGAGGTTAAACTCTTAAATGTTTGGGAATATTCTGTCTTTATAAAAATATTTTTATAATTCTAGACTCTAAATAAATGTAAAGTGTTATTAAGATGATTAGTGGGAAATGTGAAGTTCAATCCTCTCCCATGGGAAAAGTGCTTTTGTGGACTTTTTGGGATTGTTTTTGTGAATCTTTATATTTTGAAACATTAAGTAGATTTTTTTTTGGAGGGTTTATGTACTAGAAGTCTGTGCTGGGACAGTGAGAAAAAAGGAAGAAAATTTTTATGCTGAGAGATTCTCTACCTGTAGAAAAGTGAATTTTATACTTTTATTGTTTTGTGAATACTCAGAAGGTTCTGAACCTCTGCTACACTCTTGTCCTATGGATCAGAAAGACTGTAACTGAGCCTAGACACTGCTCCCTCTGGTGTCTGTAACTAGAGCCACTGCCAACAGTGCTTTGAACCCTTAAGCAACCTGGCCTGGGTGCAGAATGCCTTAAAATCTGAGAGTAACACTGGTGTCTGAAGGTAAAACTCACTTTTAAAGGACCCGCGCACTCCCAGGGAAAGTACAAAAGACAGGAGGACACTGTGAAGGGATTATACAGGAAAACATCCATGAATAGCAAGAGTGTGAACAGCGTGCAGGTCTCCAGATGAGGCTTCATAGGAACAAACCAAATGCAAGGCAACCCGCTGGGAAGATCAGGGAGCCTCTGCCCTGAACAATGGGCAGCAGGAAGTTGCTGTTTCCATCACCATGGTAACCGCCCAAAGCCTGGCTGGCCAAGTGGACTTCCTGGTCCCGCCCTCGCATTTCCAAGGCTTCCTATTGGTCCTTCCACTGTCACTCAGACAGGACTTCTGGTCCTGCCTTCCATCCACTAACCTTCCTTCCTGTTTCACACAGATTTGATCCTGAAACTACAGAGCCTGCACTTTTAAGAATCCCCACTTGGAAATGCTAAGGAAAGACATCATTTTTAGGAAAAAATCTAATTCCACAGGTTACTGTGTGGCAGCCCAAGTTTAAGTTATTTTTGAGTTCCACAACCTGACTTTTCTCTATGGTTGTAACTAAATAATGTTCTATTGATAAGAGATATCAAACATATGCCTCTTATATTTTGCTTTTCATTTTGGAGGTTATGGGAATGCATTTGCTTATTGCAGGAACAAAAGCCGGCAATGTTCCTGTGATAATCAAGAAATCCTTATTCTCATTCCTATGTATTGTCAAAAAGAATAAAATATACATAAGAATCTTATTTCAGCTACATCGTGTGAATCACAGTTAAGAATGCAGTCTTAGTTAAAAATAAATTGAAATAGATCCAAAATATCTTAAGAACCACGTGGTTACATAAAGTTAATACAAGTACAAGTTATGCTCTTTGAATAACCTATAGTTGTTGATCCATAAAATAATTAACATATGTGAAATTGTTTAATTAATATATATTTATCTAATTGTTTTTCTTCAACAGAAAACACATAATTTATATATTTCTTATACATGCATTTACCTGATGCTCTGCCTTTTAGTTACAGATATTTGAGATGAATGTATTTTACTATAAATTCACTTTAAAAACATAATCAAGTAATCTCAAATTACTGCACAAACTTTTAGAATAAACAGATATGACTTCGTCTATAAGAATATCCAAGGGCTTTAACTGTATTTTCATTCAGACATTTCTTATGAAAGTGCAATAATTTGCTTAGATTCTACGGTTTTCAGAAATTGTTCCAAAGTATAACTAGGAAAAACTCGTAAAAGAAAAAGATGTTTCAACAGAGAAAAAGCACACATAGGAGGTCCTAAGAAGAAGAAAGGAATCAGTGTAAATCGCCTGCCAGAACTGAGACCAGGCTCAGGGTGACCCACCAGAACACTCCGGGTGACCCCTGTTGGTTTTCCACTCCTGAGACCCAGGTCGCAGGCCTCAGCTCGGGTGGTTTCCCCAGCATCTCCATTTCCTCTGCATCCAGCCCCACACCCTCCGGGACTCTCTACCCCCAGGGACCCACCAGCAGGGAGCTGAGGGCAGCAAATTTGGGTACCACCTAGGGCTCCCCATGCTGGCCCCTCCTGCGCCTTCTCAGCTCTTCATCTCTGGAGCTGTGTTCTTTCTTTTCTTTGGGAGTTGGGGACCACCAGATCACAAGGTGGATCTGGCACTTCATCATAGCAGCCTGCCGTCTCTATGTTTTCCTCATGAAAGAAAGAAAACTCAGTGTTTTCTCCTTCATCTCAAGCTACCAGTGTGTTCCCTTCCCCTACAGGGGAAGAGAAAAAAAAGTGGAATTATGGAAACTCTCCTTCTCCCATTACTTAAGCTGTGGTCCATTTTTTATATACTTTACAGTGTGGACTGGAAAGTCCACCCATAACTAGATTAATTCTCCTCACTGCCATGGTCAGCTATGCCCACATGTTGATCCTGTGGTAAATAGGCTGACTGGGAATATCTTCTGGAAAAAGACAGCATGTAAGAAACCTAAAGCAGCCAATCATGCTGGTCCTTAGAGATTAAGACTATATTTACCTAACTGAACAATTGTCAGAAAGGTTAATAGATTTTTTTTTTTCTGTATAGGCCAGTTATTCTTTAAAATATCCACCAATGCATCCTTGCCCTGATCATTCTACAATAGAAACTGGCACCTTTCCTAAGTACTCTTCCTGGGTATTCCTAAGTATTATGCAAATGTCTGGTCAGTACAAAACAAGAGGTCTAGAAATAGTGGGTACGTTTTAGGCTGGTCTCCTAGAATGGACAAGAGCAATTACAGGAGGAATCCTGGCACTTGGAGGTTGATTGGTAATACCCTAACCCTCAGTGAGACGGCACCCAAAAGGATGTTTGGATATTTGTCTTGTGCCTTCAGAATATTTACACCACTGAAGGACCTAATAGACTCCTTAAATATGAGAGTTAAGAGAAAGGATGATGAATATCCTGTAGCCTGTATGAATGCAACTCACCTTATGGCATAGCTAGTTATTGCCGGCTGGTATTTCAGAGTGACACTCTACTGAAGTTAATGTTGGGGTCTGAAACAGGTGCATGCCAATGAACCAGACCTAGCCGAGCTCCGGTCTCATGATCTTTGAAGTGACTACTTTAAATATTATTCCTTGCTTCTGTGATACAGTCTTTATGGCTCTGTTTCAAACTTACAACATGTGGATTTTCTTAATGTTTGACTTAAATTACTTCCAAGATCTTTCATAGTCAGATAAATGCTGATGCAAAAATTAGAACTGAGTTAAAATGCTCTAAAAAGCCACTGTAATAAATATTGTGACTGAGCCCTCTGCTCCATGGTTTGTGAAAAGGCTGAAGCACCACGCCAAATGAACATGTCCATGTTACCATTGCCAAGTGCAAGGCTTCCCAATAAATCAAGAAAAGATGAAGAGTCTTCTGATGAGTGTTTGGCAGAATAATAATATTAATAACCTGAATCTTCCAAGTTGGTTATGTCCCTGAGATAGTACGTTTTCTACTAACGCCTTTTGTGTTTCAAGAGTAGATCATGATGACCTCGGACCAAGAATCCAGTGACGGAAAAAATAATTTCCCAATTGCCTTCAAATATTAAGGAAGAGGAAATATGTGAAGATCCACTCTTAATGACGCCCCACCTTCCAGTCCTGAAGCAAGAGGCTCTGACAGATCACGACATTTCATGGTCACTTGGGCACTGGCCCAGCTCAGGAAGTCAAAGGCATGTCTTCAGATGTAGGTGTCACCCCTGAGACTGAACTACACTCACCTATTCTTCTGTAATCCTACCCCTTTGCCCTGTTTGGGATAGAATGGTCCATGGAAACTCCTCATCTCTTGCTGTGCCTTTGGGTGTGGCCTTCCTAGAAGTCAGTCAACCTGCTGACACAGACATCTGGAAGCTAGACTCAGCCCCCTGAAACCTGACCCCTTGCTTCATTTGAATGGTTCTTCCTCAGTGAAAGGGTTCAACAAGTTTCTTCTCCTGTTTTCTCTCTCTCTCTCTCTCTCTCTCTCTCTCTCTCTCTCTCTCTCTCTCTCTCTCTCTCTCCTTAAGGTCAGAGGAGAATCACAGAACCCAAAGAAAAAGGTATCTGTGTCTCTTGTGTGAATATTTCACGCAGCCCAGGTCCCCTGGAGTGACCCTGAGTGTTTTAGTGTGAGGAATGAGACTCAGCAAATGCATGAAGCCTTCCCAACAGGAATAGCACCATAGGAGAAAAGGGGAAAACACATTTCCATTCACTTTTCAACAACACAATATACAAAGAATGCTCAACACCAAACAACACATGAGATTGACCAACCCTGAGAAAGATCAGGCTCCCAAATGACTAGTTTTATTTTTCTCTTCTCCTTTTGCACCAGAATTTGAACATAGTGGTGCTTAACCATTGAGCAACCATTTTAATTGTATTTATTCATTTTTGTTTTGCGATAGGATCTCTATAATTTATTCAGGGCTCTCTAAGATACTGAGGCTGTCTTTGTACTTAGAGTCCTCCTGCCTCCGCCTTCCTGGCCACTGGAGTTATAGGCCTGTGCCCTCCCTAGGCTAAACTTTCAATTAACTGTCTGAGAGTTTTAATAAGCATGCACCTGAAACAGTCAAAACACATCAGGCAGAGACATACAGAACTGCCCAGGACAACGAATCCACACTTCCATTGGGAGACATCAGCCCAACTCTGTCAGGACAGACATGGGGACAGAGAAGCAGACAGGAGGGCTTCACTGGCCTTCACTCAAAGCTTAAAGCACACCTAGTTCTCAGGGTCACGGCAACACCCCCAAGGACAAGGCACATTCTGAGCCCTAAACTACACCCGTGAGAGTGTGCAACACCAGTGAAAGCCCATGTATGCTCAAAGAGCATGGGAGTTAAAGCAGAAATCAGATCAGAAGCATCTGGAAAGCCTCCATGCAAAGGGAGGTGAAGCACAGGACTCAACAGATCAGGAGAAAGAGGTGAGAGAAAAGGTGACCATTTTAAAGGAAATGAAATGCAAAAGTCCACCATAGAAAATCTGTACAGAACAGCACAGGGGATGCCTCATTGGTATCTAAGGCATCCAAAGCACCTTTCAGAAAAGAAGAGCTAAAGCAACCATTGAAACTTGCACTTCAGGAGACCAGAGAAAGAAGGGCAAGGTAAACCTAAATCAAGCACAGGAAGGTAACAGAGAGGGTGTTGATGAAACCACAATCAGGAAATCTGCAGTCTGCAAAATCAAGCTCTTCATGAACATCAGCATCACTGATAAACTGACATAAGGCCCAAAATACAAAGGACAGAGACTGAGCTTGTGGCTCAGTGCAAGAATTCTTCCCTAGCATGTGATAAACCCAGCCTAATTCTCTCTTAAGATTGGGAGCCATCTTGCCACAAAGGCATAAAAACCTAATTTCATCTTTGCTATAAATTACTGCAAACTCAAAATTGCTTGGATGGCCTGCCCATGCCTTGAACTCACCCATGCCTGGCTCTCTGACCAGATAGCAGCCCTCTCTGAAACTTTAGTGATGCCTTATCAATCTTGGCCTTCCCTGGCCAAATAACGACGCTCTCTGAGGCTCTAATGACCTTCATAAATTCTGGAGCTTTCTTGCAGCCCAGCTTTGTAGCCCAGAAAGTCACCAAAGAGGAGTTTGAGAAATTACAGATGACAAAACTCTGAGGAGCATAACACAAGGCTAGTTTACAGTTTTGCTGGCCTCCATATCAGAATTTATGAAGGTCATTACAGCCTCAGAGAGGGTCATTTTCTGGCCAGGGAAGGCCAAGATTTATGAGGTGTCACTAAAATTTCAGAGAGGGCTGCTATCTGCCCAGAGAGAGCCAGGCATGGGTGAGTTCAAGGCACGGGTAGGCATTCCAAGCAAGATCAGCATTTGCAGTAATTTATAGTAAACCTGAAATTAGCCTCTCATGTCTTTGTGGCGTGATGGCTCCAAATTTTAAAGAGGGAATCAGACTGTGTTTATCAACAATCTCCTACAACTTACACACAAGGAGAAATACACAAAACAGGCTCAATAAGTAATTACTGCCCCCCCCCACACACACACAAAAGGCTCTGACATGTCAAACAGGCTTCCAGGAGACAGTGAAACCTGCCACCAACTTTCTACTTTTTTTTCCAGAACACAGAAGCTGAGTTAAAACCTCCTAATTCTTTCTGAGCTCTATGTTACCAAATTATCAAAATTAGATAGATAAAGAAAAGTATTATATAGAAAAGGAAAGCAAGAATGACTCTCATGATTATGAATGCAAAGTTCCTCAAACATTACTTTATTGAGTCCAAAAATAAATAAAAAAATTATATACCACAGCCAAGAGGGAATTATTACAGCTATGCAAGGCTGATTTAAAATTGGAAAATCAATTAACATTATCCATCACAACAAAAAGCTAAATAATAAATATTGATTATATGAAAAGTTAAAGAAAAAAATCAAGAATAATGAAAAAACACTCAAGCTAAGAAAAATACCATGTCTATAGAGAGACAGCATGATCTTTTACTCTACGTGGAATTCACCAAAGAATCATAAAAAGCAATGCAGTGACATCAATGTTGTCATGTTAATAAACAGGGAAATGATTATCCTGTTGACAGCAGCAAGCTGAGCATGGAGGCCATGCCTCTGATCCCTGCCACTCAGGGGGCCGAGGCAGGATGATTCCAGCTTGGAGTCCAGTCTCGGCAATTTAGCAAGACTCTGTCTCCAAACAAAACAATTAAAAGGATTGGGAATGTAGCTCAATGGTAGAGCAGCCCTGAGTCCAACACCCAGCAACAAAACCATAAAGAAAAACAAACACACCACTTATACAGCATCAATGAAAGAGAAATACTCATATATGAATCTGATAAAAATCTGTATGATAAAAACTGCTAACTTACAATGAAACCATCAAAGACAAGGAAAACACATGGACATATTTTATGTTTACACATGGGAAACCTCAGTGCTATCATCAATTCTTACCAACTTCAGTTATGGATTCAATATAATCCTAATGAAAATTCTTTTAAGTTATTTCTTCAGTAATAAAAGATCCAGAACTCAGTAATGAACACTCAGTTCAAAGGATGAAGACTACCTGAAGTGAAGAACTACTAAAAATCTACAATCATCAAGACACAGTGGTATTTGACACAGTATATATCTATTCCATTGCTCTTTGTCAAAGGAGCAAAGGAAAATCAATGGAAAATATACTCTATAGGAAAATACTGCCAAAACACTTGGACATTAATGTACAAAGAAAGGAAGCATTCTCACTTCACAAATGTCACAGAATCGGCTACCAGTGGCGTCTCAATGATAAAGTAGGACACAGTGCTGGGGCTGCAGCTCTAGCACAGCACCTGCCTGGCACTTAGCAGGCCCTGGGATCACTTGTCAGCACCAAAAAAATTGCATATACATCATAGTACTAAATGCAAACTTCAGAACTTCACTAAAATGACACAGAAGTACTTACAGAGAAATCTGGGCTGGATTGACAGCTTCAAATGTAACATCAAACACAAAATCTATGAGTGAAAAACTTGTAAATAGAACTTGATCAAAATTAAGTTTGTGGGCTGGGGATGTGGCACAAGCGGTAGCGCGCTCGCCTGGCATGCGTGCGGCCCGGGTTCGATCCTCAGCACCACATACCAACAAAAGATGTTGTGTCCGCCGAGAACTAAAAAAAAATAAATATTAAAAAAAATTCTCTCTCTCTCTCCTCTCTCACTCTCTCTTTAAAAAAAAATGAAGTTTGTGTTTTTCAAAAGATGCACTTGAGAGAATGAGAAGACATGCTAGAGAACTGGACAAAATGTTGTCATGACACATAGTGACACTGGGTTGGTATTCAACATGCAGGAAGAACACTCAGTAAGAAAGCAAGCAATGTGGAAGTGAACAAAAGATCTGGAAAGACACTCATCCAAGAAACAGAGACAGTTAATACATGTGTGAGAAGATGTTCATCAGGACATAATTAAGAAACTTCCAATTAAACAATTAGGTGCCACCAGATACACACTGGAGTGGTCAAATGCCAAACAATGACAGCCCCAAAAGACAGTGAAAACATGAATCAGCAAGAACCCTTCCCTTGCTCATGTGAATGGAGAGAAGAACACTCTCTCTGGAAGACAGTCACGCTCTTACAAAATAAACATGGTGCACTCTACCATTAATTCACCACACTCCCAGGTGTCTATGCAAATGAGGTGAAAATTATGCACAGAAAACTTCTCAGCAGTGACTACAGCAGCCATATCCAGAACTGCCCAAAGCTAGAAGCAAGGAAGACGCACCTTTCAATGTTGAATGGGCAAGCTGCAGTTTAACCAACCAAACAACATCACCCAGAAAGTGAGCTCTGCAGCCTGCAAAGATACAGCACCCTTAAAGGCAGACTGGAAAGTGAGAGAAGCCAGTCTGAAAGGCCAAGTGCAGTAAGATTCCAAGTCAAGAACATTCCAGAAGACTAAACATTACAGATGCACTAGTAGAACTGATGGGTGCCAGGAACTTAGGGAGCAGAGAGGCAGGAAGGGCTGGGGAGGAGGGATGAACAGGTGGAAGACAGGATTCCCAGAGCAGTGAAACTCTTCTGCATGACATTATTATGTACAGTACATGACACACACAATCACACTAGACAGAGGAGGAATCCTAAGATAAAGGATGGATTTCAGCTGATGATAAATGTGTTGTGAGAAACTGAAGTGACTCCATTTTTAAAAATAAATAACAGCAGATTCTACCTCAAGGCCTGTCCCAGGGAAGGAGGCGGAACCCTTGTCCTTGGAAAAACCCACATAGCACTCCCTAGCAAACCTCCAATCAGCATGAGACAGGGAAAATACCTGGAATGCCAGATGACCCCCAGTAGTTTATTGTGGTGGTTGATAACATGTTGGGAAACCATGTAGTTAAGCATGTATACCCCTCGTGGCCTAAACCAATCAGCTAAAATGAATCCCCCTCTTGCACTGACCAATCACCCCTACCCCAATTTTTCCCACCACTGAATGTGCTAATTAATGTTAAGAGTTGTTGTTTGACTTTCCCGCAGTATGGGATGATTTATTGTGTGATGTTGTGATGCATAGAGTATCCCCCACAAACCTATAAAATCTCACTGGACAAAGGACGGGGAATCACTCCCTGGGACTGCTGAGTCAGAAACGGTTGTGAGTCCAGGCTCAAGCTTGCAATAAAGACTCTTGTGTGATTGCATCAGATTAAGCTCCTGGAGGTCTATTGGGATTCCATGAATCTGGCATAACAGTTGCTTCATCCACTCTCTTAAAAAATGTAGGACACTGGTTCAGTAACTAGCAAGCATCAAACATCAATGCAAGATGTTGAAAACAGTGTGGAGAAAGGGTGTTTGATACTACATGTAATGGGTCATTTGAATTGTCAACCCCATTGGATTAAGAGATACCTGTGATTAACAGGCCTCTGGGTGTGTCCATGAGGGTGTGTCTACAAATGATTGGCATGTGAAACAGAGAACCAAACTAGAGAACCTCCTTAGGTATAGGCAGCACCATCCAATGGGACAGTGTCTTGGGTGGAACAAAAGTTGGAAGGAGGAGGAAGCAGCAGCAGAGAAAGGCCTTTCTTCTCCAATGGCTGCTGCAATGTCCTGAGGATATCAGAGTCTGCTTTCTTCACTCTCCCAAAGTGGACGCTGCCAGCGATTCTCCAGGGAAATTTCAGAACCTTTGGTCTGGACTAGGGCAGCACCATTGATCCCTCTTGTTCTGAGGCTTCATCCTCTTGGACTCTGCAGCTACTACTTCTCAAGCTCTCCACCCTGCAGATGGCCACTGTGGACATCCAGCTTCGGGTCAAGTAGGCCAATCTAATAAGTCCCCTTTTATAATCACACTTCCTCTTGATGCTGTTCCTCTAGAGAACATTGACTAACAAACTATGTAAGCCTAAAATTGCTCTGAAAAACCAAATTGACTTAATAAGGATGTGGAATGAATAAGGAAGTGAATGAAATCGATAAACCTTAACAAATATAAACATAAGAAACAATATTACATAATGAATACCTTTCACAAATAATATTGTAAAAAATAAAGCAAAGAAGAAGAGTCATAGTTACAAATTTCAACACTTTGGAGAAAAGCAAGGAAACTGATTTTCCATTTGGAAAGAAATTGGATGATAAGTCTTCAAAAGTCCTTCCAACTGCTGGTGTGCACCTGTAAATTCAGCCACTAGGGAGGTCAAGGCAGGGAAACGGCACGTTGGGGGCTCTCACAGCAATTTAATAAGACATCCAGAAATTTTGTGATTCTTGGCCTTCATCAACTATAAATGGGGGGACTGGGATTGTAGCTGAGTGGCAGAGCACTTCTACCATGTATGAGGCACTGGATATGATGCTTAGCACCACACAAAAATTAACAAAATAAGGTATTCTGCCCATCTGCAATTATACAAAATAAAAATAAGGTAAAAAATAAATAGAAAGGACTGAAGATGTGCTCAGTGGTCAAGTGCCTCTAGGTTTATTCCCCAGTAAAACACCTGCCCACCTCCAAAATGCTGCTCACACATTGAAATTCATTTTTGGAGGACAACATACACATGAACAAGTCCCTGGCTTCAATCCCAGCACTCAATACATAAGCAAATAAGTAAACAACAGTCTACAATACTAATTTTCTTGGGGTGGAGAGTAGCTCAGTAGTAAGAACTTGACAGCCTTCGATTCAATCCCCAACAGTCCATGTACACACAGATACTAAAAAAGAAAAAAAAAAACCTGAAAATATATGTAATGAGTGATAAAAAAATTACAATACAAAAGATACACAATGAGAGGCAACAAAATCAATGAAAAAACAACACACTTTCTTACAAAGGAGACTGAACTTTCCCATGATCTACACTCTGAAAAAACAAAGAGCATTTCAGTAAATTATGTGAAATAAAAGGCATGGATTATTGTGTTTTTTGGGGTGGACTTAGGAAGAACTATATCAAAAATGAAAATAGTACACTGTATCTAAGACCAGTGAAAATACTGTACAGGACAGAGAGAGTAGAGAGAGCATTTATGTTACTCCCAATTTTCATAAACTAAAAGGCAGCTCCCATATGGGTGGCCCTAGGAGGAGGTAATTAGTAGGGAACGGCAATCAGGCGACATGGTGGGAATGCTTGTGAGAGCATTAGCACCCTTACTTAGACATATATACCTCTCCTTTTCAGAAAACAGGTGCCATTTATTATTTCACTGATAAGTTATTCAGTGATTAAATGATCACAGTTGGGTATTTTAGGTATTGCCAAAATTGTCCTTAAAACTTCCAATGAAGATGGGTGTGATGGTGCACACCTGTAACCCCAGTGGTTCAGGGGTCAGAGGCCCAAGGCTATGTAGTAAGACCCTGACTCAAAAGGAAGAATCTAAAAGGGGCCAGGGATGTGGCTCAGTGGCTAAGCACCTCTGGGTTCCATTCCTGATACCAAAAACCACACAGCTAACATGAACCTGCCAAGTCCAGACAACAACAGTAACAATAAACTGTCATTCCTGTCAAATTCATGAGCATGTCAATGACTATAACTAATTTACATAAAATCAAATTTATAAATTTATCCACTACAATTTTTGTAGAAATGGATTCATTTCCTGCAGCAATAATGGTAGACAGAGTTTCTCTGTATATTAAATGGCATTCTGGAATCTAGGACACGGATTTTAATTGGAAATCATTGAAAAGACAAGATCAAATCTCACCAATTTTGTATGCATACTCAGGGGAAGCAAAAGGTAAATCAGATGTTATTTTTTTGTTTGTTTTCCTGTTTTTTCTTTCTTTCTTTCTTTTTTTGGTTTAGGATCAGAAATTTGACCCAGAGGAACTTTACTGATGAGTCACATCCCCAGACATAAGGCCTGGCTAAGTTGCTAAGGCTGTCCTCAAGTTTGCAATCCTCCTGCCTCAGCCTCTGGAAAAGCAAAAATCACAGGTGTGCACCACTGTACCTGGCTGTAATTCTTCTAACAATGGAAATGTTACTAGACTTTTTAAAATCCACTTCTTTCTTGCCTATTTAATAATAGTCCTTCCCATTTGGCTCTGAAAAAATAAACCTGGGCCTCAAAAAAGTGAGCAGATCATTTCAAAGTGATACACAGAAAGCTTTGGTGCTGAGGGAGCACACATGTATCAGGCTCAAAGGGCAGGGAAGGGCCCTGACAGCTGGGACATGACCCCTCCTGGTCTTGCTTCCTGAAAGCCTCTAGGATCACCCTCCCAGGGACCTGGACCATGACTCCAGTCTACGAGGCTTTTCAGGTTTGCACAGCTCTGCACTGGGGTGGATGTTGCTTATGCTCTGGGAGAGGTTTCACTTCTTCACACTGTGAGACTAAAAGGGCAGGAATCACTGGTGACCTGGCCCCTCAGCACCAGCATCCACAGGCTGACTGTCCACCTGTCTCCAAAAAAATGGGAACAGAGCTTGGGAATAAAATATTCTCAAGGAAGTAGCTGTCTAGATGAGGCCAGTTCCAGGAGATTCCTCAGCCCAGAGCCCCCAGCAGCTTCCCTGAGAGGCTGCACCCCACACCTCAGGCTGTCCTCTAGGATGAGCTGACCCAGGGCCTGAAGTTCTGTTCACCCTGCAGGGACCAGGGCAGCTGTGGGCACCTTGGGACAGCTCTAGGAGAGGACAGTGGCTGAGGACATAGGACCCTGTGAGGCGTCCAAAGGGAACCTCTGCCCAAGAAATCTGACATGGTGTCTACACCTAAGGAAGATAAAAGGAGAAACACAAGATTTTTACAGCTGTGAACTCAAGTTCTCTATACAGTTGCATCTACATCAAAGAACTTTCAGAGTACTTGACTTGGCTAACCAGATTACCATGAAGGTGGAAAGGCAGGGTTCTGTATGGAGAGCAAAAATTATCTTGGGCTATCTTAAGTCCTTTCATAGCCAATTATCTTAATTTCTGTATCAGACCACAATTCTCAAAACTATTAAATTTCTCAGACTATATCCCTACCCTTACGAGACATCTAGTCCCAACATCTACCAAAGAAAGAATATAATAAAAACAGTCAGAAGAAATTTCTTTTTACTTCCTTCCTTTCTTTCTTTTGTAGTCCACAAATCTGATGATCCTACCAATGCAATTAGTGATACACAGTTTCTTTCATAAAAGTTCATGTAGGCCAGGCACTGTGCCACACAACTATAATCCCAGTAGCTTTAGAGGATAAGGTAGAAGGATTGCTAAATTCAAAGTCAGCCTCAGCAATTTAGTGAGGCCAGAAGGAAACTGATGAGATCATGTCTCAAAATACAATCTAAAAAGGACTGATTGTGGCTCAGTGATTAAGTGCCCCTGGGTTTAATCCTTGTCTTTCAGGGTGGGACACATACATCATTTAGGGTCACTTGAATCCATGTTCCTGAGTATGGTCATTAATATTTAAATCAAAATGAACTATTTTCCATAACTGGGATTGCCAATGCCTTTAATGTCAACAGCTTGAGACACTGAAGCAAGAGGGTCAGGACTTACAGGCCAGGCTGGGCAACATAGCCAGACCCCATCTGAAAATCAAATTTAAAGAGTTAAAGATGAAGAACAGAAGAATGAATCAAACACTATTATCCTATGTAGAAATATGAATACAGGACTGATGTGAATCCACATCAAGTACAACCAGAAAAAAGAGCAGTTACACTGTATTTATGTGTACTGTGTGAAAATGCATTATAATGCCATGTATAACTAATAAAAACAAATTTAAGTAAATAAATGATTTATGTCAAAGTAGGGAGGTGGGCTGAGTACATAGCCCAAGATTCAATATTCCTAGGTTCTATGTACAAATGCCTGTTTTCCTTTTAAAGTACTTATTTTGACCAAACACAGGGAACTGTTAAGTGATTATTCTTTCCCCTCAAGTATAATATTCATAAATAGAAAACAAATGCTTTCAAAAGTGATCTTCTTACCAGGGACAGTGGCACAGGCCTTGTTAGAATGGCCTTAGGCCTGAGCCCAAGCAACTCCATTTTAAAAGACCTGCAGTTTCACCAGGCACATCCACAGATCCCTCCAGTAAGGCCTCAAACAAGTTCCTTCCCCTCACCCTGATAAAGAGAGTGAAGCCTTTGGCAGGCTGTCCTAGCCTGATGAGAGGGAAAGACAAGAAGATGAGGGTGGAGATGATCCCAGGGTAAATGATGTCACTGAGAAATAGGGTGGTAGCTGATAAGGATTGAAAGGGTGATCAAATCCCCACAATTTAGTATAAATGATAGAGCTGATGAACAGAAATTCAGGCAGCAGAAACAAGGATGCACTTAAGCTGGAGAGCCTGCTGAGGACCTGACATCACATCACTTGGCATCTTTCCTGAGTCTCTGTATGATCCTCACTACTCTCAAACTCTACTGCCTCCTCTGCACCTTGGTGAGAACTGCAACTCCTTCCTAGACCCCCTCCTCAATGGGTCCTCTGCTCCACACCAGGAAAAGCCTGCCTTGGTTCGACACCTGGTCACTGAGGTCTGAGTGTGTGTGCATCTGCTGGACTCAAAGCCTAAGACATAAGACCTTTGAACTTAGCATGCAGAGGGAATGTCTGTCATTAGCTTATCATGATTAACTGTTTCCCAGTGCTTAGAATGAATCTAGAATTGTTTGCCGTGAATTAATTAACCTAGAATTGTTTGCTGTGAATTGATTATGTCTATGGCAATGCCTAGCATTAAGGATTGTTGTTTTCTTGATTAAGAACCTATACAGTTAAACTGTATTGAGTAATTTGAGTGAATAGAGCATTGAAAGGGGCAGAAGTGTGTGGACATTCTTTATTTCTCCCCTTGACTGCATAAGTCACAGTTTTGCCCCCTCCACACAGCCCTGTAATCCCAGGAACTTTGGAGGCTGAAGCAGAAGTGAAGCCAGATTTACAGATAGGTAGTTAGGCAAATTGGGTCTAATATTGTGTAAGATAAATAAAACAGAGGCCATTATAGAGAATGGAGTCCTGGAAACCAGAGCAGCGATTGAAATGTTAATGTCCCCAAGGAAAGAATCCATTCTAAGGAATTGTTAATCATAATCCAAAAGCCACCCCAGGCCTTTCCTGCCCAGATTACTCCTCCAGCCCATCAATCTCCCACCTTTTGGACCTTCCCACCTGCATTCTATCACTGCAACATAATGAGAAACAAAGTGTGGGAAAGTGGAAAGAAGACTTTAGCTATAAAAGAGGGAAGACCTTCCCCTTACAGGGATTCCACCTCTTGGGTCCCCTTCTTCCTGCGGGGAGAAGTCTTTTCTGCTGTCCTTTAATAAACCTTCTACTTTCCCCTCCACTTGCCTCAACGTGCTTCTCTGGTGATATACTTCAGCATTCGGGGAAGCAAGGACTCGTCACTGGTAAACAGCGGTAACAGAAGGATCACAGGTTGGAGACCAGCTTCCACACCAAGTGGGTGCAGATCTCAGAATTCAGTAAAAGTGGAGGCTGGGGATGTGGCTGATAAAGCTCCCCGAGTTTGGATCCCCAATTAAAAGAAAAGAACTATTCTCCCCAATATTTCACTAGATGAAAAGTGACAATTAGCCGACGGTGTCCATTTGGACCGAGTGGGAAGAACGGACGTCTGGCCGAGCTGTGAGGTGGAGGGAAGGTGGGTTTCAGAGGCAGGAGGCGCCTGCAATTTGGAGGACCTACAGCAGCCTCCGGAGGAGCTCCCCTGGGAGGAGGAAGGTGCATTTGCGGCCCCGCTTCCTCCACGTTGGGAAGAGTGGGTCGGGCCACCAGTAGGGAGCAAAGGGGACACCAGGGACCTGAGCCGCCCTTCCAAACCCAGGGAACCAGGGAACAGGTCCACAGTCCAGCGGGGACTCTGCCACGCTCAGCAGTTCACCTCAAAAACCCAAAACCCAGCTCACCCCACGAGACCAAGGGACAGTGCCATGAATCCCCAGCTCACCAGGGCACCGGGGCCCAAGGCAGGTGGTGACGTGTACCTACAGCCCTGGTTGCAAACTCACCATTTTTGTCTTCTGTGGTGACCCGGTGTCCTCTCAAGGAACCTCCAGGCACCCGAGATGGGGGTGGGGGGGGACACAGGCAGCGAAGAGTCACCTGAGTCCCTGGAGCAGAGAACTCTGGGGCTGAAGGAAGAGAAGCCAAGTCGCTGGGGAAGAAAAGCCCACAAGATTGCGGAAGCCCGCCCTTCCTGTCTCTCTGCGCACTGATTGGGCAGTTCCCCCCCGCATCCGGGATGGGTGCCCTCCAGGCCCGCCTCTGCATCGTGACTGACAGCTGACATCATCCAATCACTGGCTGAAATTGGGTAGAGTGACAGATCCTTGGCCCCAGCCCTTTTCAGGCGGAGCTTCCCGGCTGTGCTGGGGACTAATCCAGGTGGGAAGCCTTGGCTTAGCCTCTGGTACAGAGGTGACACCTGGCGCTGAGCTAGGCTTGAGCCATAGAGTGCTTTCTGAGCATGGCAAGGCCCTGGGTTTAACCTCAACACAAAAAACAAAGCACAGCTTCTCAGGGAGGCTGGGGCTGGAGGAGCCCAGGGTCAGGTCAGTGTCTGCAAACAGTGGGACCCTCTCTTTTTATTTTATTTTTTTTAAGTTATAGATAATACAATCTTTTTAAGTTTTTAAGTTGTAGATAATACAATCTTTATTTATTCCTTTTTATGTGGTGCTAAGGATCGAACCCAGTGCCTCATGTGTGTGAGGCAGGCATTCTACCACTGAGGTACAACCGCAGCCCGAGAGACCCTCTCTTAAAATAAAAAGGGTCGGATGTAGCTCAGTGGTCCAGGTCAAGCCCCACTGGGTTTATTTTATATATATATGAAAAAACTATATATATGTATATATAAATAATGGGACCTCAGGCAAATTCGAAAGACACTGTCTCCCAATTTTTGAAGCACTCATTAAAGCTATCATATATATCCCACATATATATGATATCTACTAATGAAAAAAATTTGAAAATTATTTTAGTAATTCTCATTACATCCTGGCCTATGATTTTTGAGGAGGCAGTCTGAGCTATAAAAGGAAACATTTGGGGTTGGGGCTGTGTCTCTTGTTCCATCTCCTGCAGAGAAAGGGGTGGGGTGTGGGGACGCAGGCAACCCTCTAACACAGCAATGTGCAGGGGAAATAAAAATGGGTGACTTGTGCTTAATGTAGATAGTCTACATTCTACTATTATCAATTCTTATGTACAGACCTGACTCGGCTGATCCCACAAGTCTGCTCAGCTGTTTGCCCTAAAATCAAAAAGAAAAGGTGTTGATCAAAAGCAGGAAAGGAACTTTGACCAGTGCAGCTACACCAGGGAGACAACGAAACCCTGTCCTACCCTGGGTTTAGGTGGTGACAAGGGCTTTGAGACTTTCTAGAAAGGGAAATCATTCTCATGAATGTATAGGGGAAATTGTATGTAGGAGTTAGTATTTATTGTAAAAGAATAATATTGTATTATTATTGCAATAGGTGATATGCAAATAATATCATAATATGTAGAATTGTATTAGGTTAGGTTTCAGGCATCTGTATTCTCATAACATGTCTGTGAGCTCAAGCTCATTTACCTCCTTGAAACATGTCATTTTATTGCACAGACTGACCTCATTATTTTCTCTCAGTATAAAGTCCCTCTCTTGTCTACTCTTTCCATGTCAGCATTCGGATGCACCAACATTTTCTAGAAAAGCCACAAGCCCATCTGCATGGTGCCTAAGAATCAATGCACCCCCAGAAGCTGACCCAGGGCTCTCAGCTTCCTGGGTTTCAACTGATAGTTAAACTAGAAAGAAATAATAACCCTGCTCAGCTCTGCCAGAAAGCTGGCTTATAAAACATAAAAATTTGCCACTTGGGGCAAATAAAGCCTGTCATATTAACCTCAATAATGGAAAAAAAAAGATTAGTGATGTAGCTCAGTGGATAAGCACCCCAGGTTGGATCCCTAGTACCAATAGTAATAACAGTAATTAAAGGAATTATTTTGTTGATACATCTGCAGAATTGAAAGCTTGACACCTAAGAACATGGAGCCTCTGTGAGGACATGGGCGACAAAGTCAATAGAGTCAAGGGTGTGGCTGGGTCTGAAGAAGGTGACCCAGCCCAGAGGATGCTGAAGAATTCAGGGGTGACAAGGGGGGCTGGTGACAGGGGACACCACTGGCCCAATGTGCTGGCTTTGTGTTCCACACAGCATGGGTGACGGGAAGGAAGCAGGGCTCCTAGCGATGGCCAGCTGCCATCTCTTTCCTTATCCCAAGATCCACTGGGCTGGAGATGGCTTTGGCCATCAGGCAGAGGTGGATTTGGCTTCGGGTGGTGGCCTGAGGTCATCAATGTGTAGTCAGGGACTCTGGTCTGAAGACCCCAGGCTGGGTGTTTGGTTACACCAGCCAAGGAAGTCTAATACAGTGACCACCAGCCCTCTGACCAGTGCAGTGATCTGAGTGTGTCTTGAGCTGCCACATTGGAACTGAGGGTCCCTTAGCTCTGAGTGGTGAGTATGTGGAGATGTGGCAAGCCAGCCATACACTGGGTGTGAACTATGAGCCTGCTGGACTCTGCCCACCACCTCGTGGAACCAGGGCACGGAGTCAGGAATGAGGACACGGGTCTCCCAAAGGTCTCTGCAGAGGTCAAGGATCAAAGGCGGGTCAAGCTGGACCACTGGTCCCCAAAGCACGGAAGACCCCTCCCCCTTGGCAGGCTCAGGTGCCCTCTGGCTGGAATAGCAGAGCCACGAAGTGCCTGTTCCACAGAGTTGCTCCTGTGGAGGGACAAGGAGCACAGAGAGATGACTGAGGACAACAGCAAAACTCAGCCAGTTGTCCTCAGGAAGTGAATAGCACCAAGGGCGGTGGCCCCTGCATGGGTTGGAATAAGCTGTTCTGTCCTCTCCAGAGCAGAGAGAAGGGGGCCTCTAATTAGATCCTGCACAGACACATTCACTACAATGAGACCTGAGAGTGTGACATCCAGAGAGCAGCTACTGCCTGAGGATCTACACCTCACACAGGAAAAGCCGCTCATCAGGATGGACTCCAGCCATGACTGACATCTGTCTGCTCAGCCTGCTCTACCCTGATGCCCTCCAGGCACAGGAACAGCCCACCAGCTCCCAGCCCTGCCCGGCTTCTGGTCGAACTGAGTCCCTTCAGCTCTCACCTTCCTCCTTCACAATTCTTTTTTTTGGAAAAACCATACCACTCACATGGACTGCACAAGTAAGCATGGTTTTCCATATTCATATCAAATAAAGGAGACTTCAAGCCAAAGCGAATGAAAAGGGATAAAGATGGACATTACATACTGCTCAAGGGAACCATACACCAAGAAGATGTAACAATCATAAATATATATGCCCCAAACAATGGTGCAGCTATGTTCAAAAAAACTCTTCTCAAGTTCCAGAGTCAAACTGACCACAACACAATAATCTTGGATGACTTTAACACACCTCTCTCACCACTGCACAGATCTTCCAAACTAAAGTTGAATAAAAAAACTATAAAACTCAATAACATAATCAATAATTTAGACTTAACTGACACATATAGAATATTTCAACATGCATCAAACAGAAACACTTTCTTCTCAGTAGCACATGGATCCTTCTCTAAAATAGACCATATACTATGGCCCAAAGCAACTCTTAGCAAATATAAAAAAGTTGAGACACTATCATATATTTCATCAGATCATAATTAAATGGAATTGAGAATCAAAAACAAAAGAAAAAGTAAAAATTTCTCCATCACCTGGAGACTAAACAATAGGTTACTGAATGAATCATGTATTGCAGAAGGAATCAAGGAGGGGATTAAAAATTTCTTAGGCATAAATAAGAACATAGAAACAACTGATGGAAATCTGAGACTATGAAAGCAGTACTAAGAGGAAAATTCATTGCATGGAGTTCATTCCTTCAAAGAAAATAAATAAATAAATAAATAAATAAATAAATAAATGACCTCACACTACCTCTCAAAGCCCTAAATAAAGAGGAACAAACCAGCAGCAAAAGCAGAAGGCAAAAAATAATTAAAATTAGAGCTGAAATCAATAAAATTGAAACAAATGAAACAGTTGATAATATGGACAAAAAAGTTGGTTCTTTAAAAAAATAAATAAAATGACAGACCCTTACCCATGCTAACAAATAAGAGAGAGAACTCAAATTACCTGTATATGTGATAAAAATGATAATATTACAACAGATATGACAGAAATACAGAGAATAATACAAGACATTGCAGTTATAAAGAAATTTCTTCAGTCATACCATCTGCCATGATTGAACCAGGAAGACATACACAATTGAAACAGACCAATATCAAGTGATAAAATAGAAAACACAGCTTACCAAGATTGTACACCATGATTAAGTGGGATTCATCCTAGAGATGCAAGGTTGGTTCCACTTTTGCAAATCAATAAATGTAATTTATCACATCAATAGACCCAAAGATAAGAATCATATGATCATCTCAATAGATGCAGAAAAAGCATTTGACAAAATATAGCACCCCTTTATGTTCAAGACACTAGAACAACTAGGGATAACAGTAACATATCTCAACATCGTAAAGGCTTTCATGCTAAGCCTCAGGACAACATCATTCTGAACAGAGAAAAATTAATGGCATTTTCTCTAAAAACTGGAACAAGACAGGGCTGCCCTCTTTCACCACTTCTATTCAACATAGTTCTTGAAATGCTGGCCAGAGCAATTAGACAAATGAAAGGAATCAAAGGAATATGTATAGGAAAAGAAGAACTTAAATTGGCACTATTTGCTGATGATGTGATTCTATATCTAGAAGAACCAAAAAACTCCACTAGAAAACTTCTAGAACTAGTAAATGAATTAAGCAAAGAAGCAGGATATAAAATCAACACCCATAAATCAAACGTATTTCTGTATATCAGTGACAAAGCCTCTGAGAAGGAAATGAGAAAGACTACCCAATTCACAATATCCTCAAAAAAAAAAATACTTAGGAATCAACCTCATGAAAGTAAAATATCTATACATGAAAACTACAGAACCATAAAGAGAGAAACCAAAGAAGACCTCAGAAGATGAAAACATCTAACTTGCTTTTGGATAGGCAGAATTAATATGATCAAAATGACCATACTACCAAAAGCATTATACAGATATAATGCAATTCCCATCAAAATCCCCAAGGCATTCCTCATACAAATAGAAAAAGCAGGGGCTAGGGATGTAGCTCAAGCGGTAGTGCACTGGCCTGGCGTGCGTGCGGCCCAGGTTCGATCCTCAACACCACATATAAACAAAGATCTTGTGTCCGCCAAAAACTAAAAGATAAATCTTAAATTAAAAAAAAAAACTCTCTCTCTCTCTTTAAAAAGAAAAAAAAATAGAAAAAGCAATCATGAAATTCATCTGGCAAAATAAGACATGCAGAATAGCTAAAACAATCCTTAGACTGAAGTAGGTGGCATCTCTATACCAGATCTTAAACTATACTACAGAGAAATAGTAACAAAAACAGCATGGTGTTGGCACAAAAACAGACTGGGAGACCAATGGAACAGAATAGAGGACACAGAGACTAACCCAGAAAATTACAATTATCTTATATTAGACGAAGGTGCCAAAAACATGCACTGGAGAAAAGAGCATCTTCAACAAATTGTGCAAGGAAAACTGGAAATCCATAAGCAACAACATAAAATGAAATCCCTAGGTCTCACCATGCACAAATGCAAATCGAAATGGACCAAGGACCTAGGAATTAAACCAGAGACTCTGCATCTAATAGAAGAAAAAGTAGTCTGTAATATTCATCATGTGGGATTAGGCCCCAACTTCCTATAGCCCAAGAATTAAAACCAACAATCAATAAATGGGATGGAATCAACCTAAAAAGTTTCTTCTCAGCAAAAGAAACAATTTGTGAGGTGACCAGAAAGCCTACACACTGGGTACAAGTTTTTACCCCTCACACATCAGACAGAGCACTAATCTCTATTGTTTATAAAGAACTCAAAAAGCTAAGCACCAAAAAACAAATAACCCAATCAATAAATGGGCCAAGGACGTGAACAGACACTTCTCAGAAGAGAACATACAATCAATCAACATGTATAAGAAAAAATGCTTATCCTCTCTAGCAATTAGAGAAATGCAAATAAAAGCTTCTCTAACCTACCACCTCACTCCAGTCAGAATGACAGCTATTATGAAGACAAAAAAACAATAAGTGTTGGTGAGGATGCTGGGGAAAAGGTACCCTCTTACCTTGCTGGTGGGACTTCCAAATTGGTGCAGCCAATTTGGAAAGCAGTGTGGAGATTCCTTGGAAATCTGGGAATGAAACCACCATTTGACCCAGCTATCCCTCTCCAGAGACTTCCCCAAAGAACTTAAAAAACACCATACTACAGGGACACAGCTACCATTACTGTTTATAGCAACACAATTCACAAGAGCTAAACTGTGGAGTCAACCTAGATGCGCTTCAGTGGATGAATGGATTAAAAAAAGTGGCACATATACAAAATAAAACTTTAATCCGTAATAAAAAAGAAAATAAAATCATGGCATCGGCAGGTAAATAGATGGCATTGGAGAAGATAATGCTAAGTGAAGTTAGCCAATCCCAAAAAAACAAATGTCAAATGTTTTCTCTGATATAAAAAGGCAGACTCATAGGGGGTACATAGGGAAGAGCATGGAAGGATTAGATGAATTCTAGATAACGCGGAGGACTGGGAGGGAAAAGGAGGGGGCATAGGATTAGCAAGGATGATGGAATGTGAAGGACATCATTATACAAAGTACATGTATAAAGACATAAATTGGGTGTCAAAATTCTTTATATACAGATATGAGTAACTGTGGTTTATATGTGTAATAAGAATTGTAATGCATTCTGCTGTAATTTCTTTATCCAAAATAAATAAATAAATAGAAAAATAGCAGACGGGTTTTCCCAGATGTAAATCCTTTTTAAAAAATTTTTTTTCAATATTTATTTATTTATTTATTTATTTTTAATTTTTCGGTGGACACAACATCTTTGTATGTGGTGCTGAGGATCGAATCCGGGCCGCACGCATTCCAGGCGAGCGCGCTACCGCTTGAGCCACATCCCCAGCCCAGATGTAAATACTTTTATGTCTTTGAATAAAACTGTCAAAACTAAGTACTGCCCAACATGGCTTATCCACAGGATTTTCTACAGTATTTTTTTTTTAATACAACTGAACAAAACTAAAACATCTTAACCCTTTGTATTTCTTATTTGCATAGGATTTATTCATTTTGGCATGAATCTTTCCAAAAGTATCTTTCTAGTACTCAGAAGAAACTACAAAAATTAAAAGATTTCCCACATTTTTTACATTCATAGGGCTTCTCTCCATGAGAATTTTCATAAAAGAGAAGAAAATTAGGTCCAGAACATTAAACTGATAGAGTATAGCAAATCGTCCCCATTCAGAGTGTTTGTTTTCCAGTGAGGGAAATGGGTTTGAAGACAACAGGGAAAATGGAATGATTTGCTATATTTTTTCACATTTAAACAGTTATTCAGCCAGATGTGGTGATGTATGCCTTTAATCCCAGAGACTTGGGAGACTTAGGCTAAAGGATCACAAGTTTGAGGCCTGCATCAGCATTTTTGAAAAACCCTAAGGAACTCAGCAAGTCTCTGTCTCAAAATTAAAAATATCAAAAAGAATGAGGATGTGTCTCAGTGGTAGAGGGCCACCAGACCAAATCTGCAGTGCAATCCCCAGTACAAAATTCAGCAGAGTGAGCAGTGTGTTTGAAGGAGACAAGAAATATTGATCCACCACATTTCACATTTAAAGAATTTTTCTCCAGTAAACTTCCAACATGTTGATGAGAAGAACAGTAATAACAGAAGTCTTTGCCAATTGTTTTCATCAGTACAATTTCTTTGCAATATGAGTTTGTTCATGTAAGTGAAGCTGATGGGATATAACAAAGGTTTTTCCCCATTGATGACATTCATAGGGCTTCTCTCCAGTATGAGTTCGTTCATGTGAGCAAAGATGAGTGGACTGAGTGAAGGCTTTCCCACACTGCTTACATTCATAGGGTTTCTCTTGAGTGTGAATCGCTTCATGTCTGTGAAAGAAAAAGTAAGAAAAAGACTTTTCCACATTGTTGGTATTCATTAGGCTTCTCTTCTGCATGAATACTTCCATGTATGTGAGGTTCACTGGATGTGTCAAGGGGTTTTCCACACTGATATTCATAAGGCTTCTCTCCAGTATGCTTTTTTTCATGTCTGTGAAGATGATGGGATTGAGTGAAGGCTTTGCCACACTGCTTACATTTATAGGGCTTCTCCCCAGTATGAGTTTTTTCATGTGAGTGAAGGTGAGTAGACCGAGTGAAGGCTTTGCCACACTGCTTACATTCATAGGGCTTCTCTCCAGTATGCGTCCGTTCATGTCTGTGAAGGTTAGAAGAATAAGTGAAGACTTTTCCACATTGTTTGCATTCCTTCGGATTCTGTCCAGTATGGATTTGTTCATGTCTCTGAAGGTAAGACAAAGTAGGGCAGGCTTTCCCACATTGTTGACATTCATAGGATTTCTCTCTAGTATGTGTTCTTTCATGTCTGTGAAATTTAGAGGAGTCAGTGAAAACTTTGCTACATTGTTGACATCCATAGGATTTGTCACTAGTATGTTTTCTTTCATGTCTGTGAAGTATAGAGGAGTCAGTGAAGGCTTTCCCACATTGCTTACATTCATAGGGCTTCTCCCCAGTATGAGTCCGCTCATGTATCTGAAGGTAGGAAGAAGTACTGAAGGCTTTCCCACATTGTTGACATTCATAGGGTTTCTCCCCAGTATGAGTTTTTTCATGTCTGTGAAGTTTAGAGGACATAATGAAGGCTTTGCCACACTGCTTACATTCATAGGGCTTCTCCCCACTATGAGTCCGTACATGTATCTGAAGGTAGGAAGAAGTACTGAAGGCTTTCCCACATTGTTGACATTCATAGGGCTTCTCCCCAGTATGAGTTTTTTCATGTGAGTGAAGGTGAGTGGACCGAGTGAAGGCTTTGCCACACTGCTTACATTCATAGGGCTTCTCTCCAGTATGCGTTCGTTCATGTCTGTGAAGGTTGTAAGAAGAAGTGAAGACTTTTCCACATTGTTGGCATTCATTGGGCTTGTCTCCAGTATGGATTTGTTCATGTCTCTGAAGGAAAGTCAAAGTACTGCAGGCTTTCCCACATTGTTGGCATTCATAGGGTTTCTCTCTAGTATGAGTTTTTTCATGTCTGTGAAGTATAGAGGAGTTAGTGAAGGCTTTGCCACACTGCTTACATTCATAGGGCTTCTCTCCAGTATGAATCCATTCATGTCTATGAAGGGAAGAAGAAGTAGTGAAGACTTTTCCACATTGTTGGCATTCATTGGTCTTCTCTCCAGTATGGATTTGTTCATGTATCTGAAGGTAAGACAAAGTAGTGAAGGCTTTCCCACATTGTTGACATTTATAGGCTTTCTTTTTCATATGTGTTCTTTCATGTCTGTGAAGTATAGAGGAGTTAGTGAAGGCTTTGCCACACTGCTTGCATTCATAGGGCTTCTCTCCACTATGCGTTCGTTCATGTCTATGAAGCTGAAAAGAAGTAGTGAAGACTTTTCCACATTGTTGACATTTATAGGGTTTCTTTTTCGTATGAGTTTTTTTATGTGAGTGAAGGGTAGACGACAGAGCAAAAGCTTTGCCACACTGTTTACACTCATAGGGCTTCTCCCCACTATGAGTCCGCTCATGTATCTGAAGGTAGGAAGAAGTACTGAAGGCTTTCCCACATTGTTGACATTCATAGGGCTTCTCCACAGTATGAGATTTTTCATGTGAGTGAAGGCGATTGGACCGAGTGAAGGCTTTGCCACACTGCGTACATTCATAGGGCTTCTCTCCAGTATGCCTACGTTCATGTCTCTGAAGGTAAGACAAACTAGGGCAGGCTTTCCCACATTGTTGACATTCATAGGGTTTCTTTTTCGTATGAGTTTTTTTATGTTTGTGAAGGGTAGATGATTGAGCAAAAGCTTTGCCACACTGATTGCATTCAAAAGGCTTCTCTCCAGTATGAGTCCGTTCATGTGTGTGAAGGGAAGAAGAAGTAGTGAAGACTTTTCCACATTGTTGGCATTCATTGGGCTTCTCTCCAGCATGGATTTGTTCATGTATCTGAAGGTAAGTTGAAGTAGTATAGGCTTTTCCACATTGTTGACATTGATAGGGCTTCTCTCCAGTATGTTTTCTCTGATGTATTCTAAATAAACTTCGGTAAGCAAAGTCTTTCCCACATACGTTACATTTAAAAAGTACTTTCCCAGTGTGCGTGATCACGTGACTGTGTAGACCTGTGGGTGAAACCAAGGTTTTACCACCTTCTTTACACTCATGGGATTTCTCTCCAGAATGAGTTCTTTCATGTATTCTAAATAAAGTGGGGGAATGAAAGGCTTTCCCACATACCTCACATTGAAAAGCTTTACCTCCCCTATGTGTTCTTGTGTGATTTTGAACATCTGTGGGAGAAGATGAGGCTTCATCACATTGTTGACATTCATCAGGTTGCCACCCAGTATGAGAATCTTCATGCCTTTGAATGTCATTGGAACAACTGATGACTTTTCCACATACTGTACTCTCATAGGGTCCATCTCCAGTTTGTGTTAACATTTGTGTGTGAACAGTTTTGAGAGAAACCAGAGATTTCCTGTATAGTTTCAATTCACATGGCTTCTCCTCACGTTCTTCATGCTTGTAGCGTTCGGGGACATAGTGAGATGTGATCTGCCTATGAAGGAATGAAGGAAATATGAAGTCTTTGGCACACATAATGCAGTCACATGAATTTACTCTATTAAAATTTTTCTTTGCTTAAGAATTGGTATCTCATGACAAGCACATTATTAATACTTGATTAATTCATGATGTTGTATTTATTTAAGGTTCTAGGTTAACGTTACTTCCAACATGAGGTAAAGCCTAGGATTTTCAAACTTGTTCAAATTGCCAGAAAATAAAGAGATTGAGAGGAAACAATGCTTTGCAACACAGCTTGCCTATGGTCATTATCCAAATAGTTCTACTCACATATGCAATTTCATAATACTTTTGGCATGTCAAGCACTTTGAATAGACTGAATATCTATATATCTATATCTATATATATAATTTATTTCAGTGGACAATAAACTTTATTGATTTAAATGTGGTGCTGAGAAGAAAACCCAGTGCCTCAAGCATTCAAGGCAAGCTCTCTACCACTGAGCCACAACTCCAGTTCCAGTGAAGTATATATTTCTGGTAAAAAATCTTATAAGAATAAATACATTTAAAGTTGTGCAAATTTCTTGCATTGGTTTTAAAAATTATATGACATCCCCAGATTCCCTCAAGGATTCCTCTTGTGAGTACAATTACCTTAGATTGCTCCCAGAATTTTTGATCTGATTTTCAATGTTCTTCTCATCACATTTGTTTCCTAAAATGTGAAACCAAAACATTATAAATTTCTAGGAGCTAGAAATGCTTTTCCAAATTCATGGTGCATTTTTTGCTACATTAATTCACCAACTGATTGTCTTTTCATGTACTACAAAAATAAAAAAAATAAACACAAATTCTCTAATTAAGTAAATACACAAATTATTACCTATAGATGCCAGGTTTCTGAGGACTTCCAGCATCACATCTCTGTAAAGGTTCTTCTGGGAAGCATCCAGCAAATCCCACTCCTCCTGCATGAAGTTCACAGCCACATCCTCAAAGGTCACTGAGATCTAAAATATCCCACAAATGTGTAGTGGAAGACAGGAAAGATTTTACAGCATGAGAAATCTATACTCAACATGCATGATGTTCACATGATTCCCTAGCCTCTCGATTAATTCCACGATTTGGTCATTGAAATCTCCAGTGCATTTAATTCTTCACAGCCACTCCAACACCAGATTTGGGCCCCACACAAGGTAAATAGTAGAGTGTTGTACACCCTTCCTTTGGTGAGTTCACAGGAAGTAAGCGGGGCTCCCTGGTCACCCTTATCTTTTTTGTTGATTGCATCTCTATCACCTTCTTACCAACATCCTGTGCAGTAGAGAGCTAATATTAGCACTCTCCTTATTACTTACCCTTAGAAAAGAAAGCTGACTGAGTAGGAAATTGCTGGGATCACAAAACTCAGCATTTGAGAGATCCTGCCAACCACAGTGGCTCACTGGGCCTACACAGTTAATATAGACAACATGGTATTTGTTTCCTTCTGAAAGTCAATTGTTCCATTCTTAAAGAAGTGCCTAGAATCAGCCCCAACCCACACCCTCAGAGTATGGAGTCACTAGAGAGTTTCCCTCATAGACAACAGTTAGACAATCTTCTACACAGGTTGTCACAATGTGTTCACTGGGGACTGAGCTCAACTTGGGTGATTACACTGAGGACAACTAGAAGTTTGCAGGAGCTTTACTCCAGAACAAATTTACTCAATTAGTAATCAAACACAATGATTAATAAAAGCAACAATATAATAATTTCTGGTGGTTAATGTCAAAGCAGAATGGGGTGTGTCAAAAGATGGCATGTGTCTCAGAAAGAACTCAATGACCCCAAGATGTCACCTTCTCCAAACAATAGCCTTACAAAAGTATTTCGGTTTGAAAAATAGTTTTCTTAACAGACAGAAAAAAATCCTTTCCCAAACCTCATGGCAACCATGAATGTGCAATGATTCTCAATCTCTTCTGAACAGCATATGTCTCACTCAGATCATGTACAGTTAAGACACATACCACCATTCTGATCAAGGACACTTTGTTCAAGATAGGCCACATGTACAATGTTTGTCTGTCATGAAAGAGATTCTTCATTCTTGTAGCACAGCTGGTGCAAGGAAACCTCAGGCACAAGCACTTCCAGGGTGTGTTAAAGCAGCAGGTTTGCAGCCCAGAATCCTGAACTATCCCACGCTGACTGCTTGTGAAGCAGGCCACTCCATGTGGGTCTCTAAGCAGGCTATAATTTCTGCACAGTGTGGAACAGCCCAAAGGACCACCTACCAGAACACAACTGCCACTCACAAAGAACCATGCTCAAGGCCTTAAAACACATGACATTTGAAGCACGACAGTATCAACAGAGGCTAGTAGAAGCCCAAGAGAAAGCCTTTCGTGGGCTGTTCTTCATGGCATGGAAAAATTATGAATGACAGTAGGTGTCTTGGAGACAGATCACAATGATGGTCTAGGGAAACTGAAATCTAAGTTGCAAAGAATACTTCATCCCACTATTCTGCAGAAAAATATCATTTATTATACATTTAACTGTGAAAGTCTAAAACACATTTCAAAAATTTAAAAAAACATATAATTAACCCACCCCCCTCAAAAAAAAAAAAAAAAGAAAGAAAGAAAGAAAGGCAAGACATGTCAAACAGGCTTCCATGAGACACTTAAGACCTGCCACCAATTTTCTACTGTTATTTCCAGACAACAGAAGTTGAGTTAAAACTTCCTAATTCTTTATTTTTATATTTATTTTTTAGTTGTCGTTGAACACAATAGCTGTATCCTATTTATTTATGTGGTGCTGAGGACTGAACCCAGGATCTTGGACATGCTAGGCAAGTTCTCAACAACTGAGTCAGAACCCCAGCTCCCCTTCTAATTCTTTATATGGCATATTTCACCATATTATCAAAATTAGATAGATAAATAAAAGTATTAAATAGAAAAGAAAACTATGAAAGACTCTCATGATCATGAATGCAAAATTCCTCATCAAACAATACTTTATTGAATCCAAAAATAAATAAAAAGAATTATGAACACAGCCAAGAGGAAATTATTACAGCTCTGTAAGACTGATGCCACATTTAAAACTCAGTTAAAATTTTCCAGGGACCAGCATACTACTGTGGGAAGTCAAGCCAAGTTGCCCAGATCCACTCACATCAGCCTCTGCAGGGCCCAGGAACACTGCACACATGCAAGGCTGATTCAGAATTAAAAAACCAATTAACATTATCCATAACAACAAAAAGCTAAATAATAAATATTGATTATATCAATAGTTAAAAAAATCAAGAATAATGAAAAAACACTCAAGCTCAAAAAAACACAACGTCTTCATAGAGAGACAGCATGATGCTCTATGCTACTAGAATCTACTGAAGAATCATGAAAAACAATGATGTGACATCAGTGTTGTCGTGTTAATAAATAGGACAATTATTATACTATTGACCACAGGAAGCTGGGCATGGATGCCATGCCTCTGGTCCTTGCCAATCAGGGGGCCAAGGCAGGATGATCCAAGGTTTGAGTCCAGCCAGGGCAATTTAGCAAGACTCTGTTTCTAAACAAAAAATTAAAAGTTTTGGGAATGTAGCTCAATGGTAGAGCAGCCCTGAGTCCAACACCCAGCACCAAAATGAAAAGAAAAACAAACACACACCACTTATACAGAACCAATAAAAGAGAAATACTCATATATAAATCTAACAAAAATCTGTATGACAAAAACTGCTAACTTCTAATAAAAATATTACAGACATGGAAAATATTTGGAGATACTTTTATGTTCACAGATGGGAAGCCTAGTTACCATCAATTCTTACCAATTTTATTTATTGATTCAATATAATCCCAATAAAAATATTTTAAGTTATGTTTTCAGTAACAAAAGATCTGAACAACAAACACAGTAATGAACACTCAGTTCACAGGATGAACACTACCTGAGGTTAACAGCTACTAAAAATCTACAATCATCAAGACACAGTGGTATTTAGCACAGTATAAAAACATTCCACTGATATTTGACAAAGGAACAAAAGAAAATTAATGGAAAATATACTCTCTTTGACAATGTTGCCAAAGCACTGGACATGAATTAACATGTAGAGAAAGAAAACATTCTCATTTCACAAATGTCACAGAGCTCCCAGTGGAGCCTCAGTCTCAAAGTAGCACACACAGCTGGGACTGCAGCTCTAGCAAAGCACCTGCCTGGCACATAGGAGGCCCAGGGTTCACTTGTTGGCACCAAAAAATTGCCTATACATTGTAGTGTCTAATGCAAAACTCCAAACTTCACTAAAATAACAAAGAAGTACTTACAGAGAAATCTGAGCTGGTATGACAGCTTCATATGCAACATCAAACACATAAACTGTGAGTGAAAAACTTGTAAATAGAACTTGATCAAAATGAAGTTTGTGTTTTTCAAAAGATGCACTTGAGAGAATGAGAAGACATGCTGGAGAACTGAACAAAATGTTGTCACAACACATAGTGACACTGGGTTGGTATTCAACATACATGAAGAATACTCAGTAAAAAAAAGTAAGCAACCAACTTGTAAGTGGGAAAAAGATTTGGAAAGACACTCATTCAATAAATAGGCACAGTTAATACGTGTGTGAGAAGATGTTCACCTGCATATAATTAGGAAACTTCAAAATGAACAATGAGGTGCCACCAGATACTCAACTGGAGAGGTGAAATGCCAAACACCAAAAGCTCCAAAAGACAGTGAAAACATGAATCAGCAAGAACCCTTCCCTTGCTCATGTGAATGGAGAGAAGAACACTCTCTCTGGAAGACAGTCACGCTCTTACAAAATAAAGATGGTACACTCTACAATTAATTCACCACACTCCAAGGTGTCTATTCAAATGAGGTGGAAATTATGCACAGAAAACTTCTCAGCAATGACTACAGCAGCCATATCCAGAACTGCCCAAAGCTAAAAGCAAGAAAGATGCACCTTTTAATGCTGAATAGACGAGCTGCAGTTGAACCACACCAAAGAACATCACCCAGAAAGTGAACTCTTCAGCCTGGAAAGATACAGCATCCTTAAAGGCAGACTGGAAAGTGAGAGAAGCCAGTCTGAAAGGCCAAGTGCAGTAAGATTCCAAGTCAAGAACATTCCAGAAGAGACAACATTATAGATGCACTGATACTCTTCTGTATGACATTATTATGTAGAGTATGTGATACACAAAATAACACCACACAGAGGAGGAACCCTAAGGTAAAGGATGGATTTCAGCTGATGATAAAGTGTTGCTTCATCCACTCTCTTAATCCAATGTAGGATACTGATTCAGTAACTAACAAGCATCCAACATCAATGCAAAATATTGAGAACAGTGTAGAGAAGGGTGTTTGATACTGTATGTAATGGCTCATTTGAACTGTCAACCGCAATGGACTAAAAGATACCTGTGATTAAGAGGCCTCTGGGTGTGTCCATGAGGGTGTGTCTACAAATGATTGGCATGTGGAACAGAGAACCAAACTAGAGAGCCTCCTTAGGTATAGGCAGCACCATCCAATAGGACGGTGTCTTAGGTGAAACAAAAGTTGGAAGAAGGAGGAAGCAGCAGCAGAGAAAGGCCTTATTTCTCTAATGGCTGCTGCAATGGCATGATGATTTCAGACTCTGCCTTCTTCACTCTCCCAAAGTGGACTCTCCTGTTTCTCCAGGGAGTTTCCAAAACCTTTGGTCTGAACTAGGGCATCACCACTGATCCCTCTTGTTTTGAGGCTTCAGCCTCTTGGACTCTGCAGCTACTACTTCTCAAGCTCTCCACCCTGCAGATGGCCACTGTGGACATCCAGCTTCGGGTCAAGTAGGCCAATCTAATAAGTCCCCTTTTATAATCACACTTCGTGTTGATGCTGTTCCTCTAGAGAACATTGACTAACAAACTATAAGTCTAAAATTGCTCTGAAAAACAAAATTGATTTAATAAGGAAGTGAATGAACTACCATGCCATAAACTTTAACAAATATAAACATAAGAAACAATATTACATAATGAATACCTTTCACAAATAATAATGCAAAAAATAAAGCAAAGAAGAAAAGTCATAGTTACAAATTTCAAAACTGTGGACAAAAGCAAGGAAACTAATTTTCAATACTATTTCCATTGGAAAGAAACTGGAGGATAAAATTTAGTTTTTAATGTATATTAATTCTTTAGTTCTAGGTGGGCACAATTTTTTTATTTAATATTTATGTGGTTCTGAGGATCGAACTCAATGCTTCACGCATGCTAGGTGAGCGCTTTTTCTCTGAGTCAAAATCACAACCCCTGGATGATAAATCTTTAAAAGTTATTCCAACTGCTGGTGTGGTGGTGTGTACCTGTAATTTCAGCCACTAGGGAGGTCAACGCATGGAATAGGCAAGTTGGAGGCTCTATCAGCAATTTAGCAAGACATCCAGAATGATCCTTAGCACAACAGATAAATTAACAAAAATAAGGTATTCTGCCCCTATACAACTATATAAAATAAAAATAAATAGGTACATAATAAATAGGAAGGGCTGAGGACGTCCTCAGTTGTCAAGTGCCTCTAGGTTTATATCCCACTAAAACACCAGCTCACCTCCAAAATGCTGCTCACACATTGAAATTCTTTTTTTTTTTTTTTAGGACAACATAAGCATGATCAAGTCCCTGGCTTCAATCCCAGCACTCAATACATCAGCAAATAAGTAAACCCCAGTCTACAATACTAATTTTCTTGGGGTGGAGAGTAGCTCAGTAGTAAGAACTTGATAGCCCTCGGTTCAATCCTCAACAGTCCATGTACACACACACACACACACACAAAAAAAAAAAAAAAAAAAAACAACCCTGAAAATATATGTAATGAGTGATAAAAAAGATTATAATACAAAAGATACACAATGAGAGGCAACCAAAAAAATCAATAAAAAGACAACACACTTTCTTACAAAGGAGACTGAACTTTCCTATGATCTACACTCTTTGAAAAAACAAAGAGCATTTCAGTAAATTATGTGAAATTCAGGTCATGGATTATTGTGATTTTTGGGGTGAACTTAGAAAAACTACATCTAAAATGAAAATAGTATCTAAGACCAGTGAAAATATTGTACAGGACAGAGAGAATAGAGAGGGCATTTATGTTACTCCCAAGTTTCATGAGCTAAAAGGCCAGCTCCCAAATGGGTAGCCCTAGGAGGAGGTAATTAGGAGGGAACAGCAATCAGGTGACATGGTGGGAGTGCCTGTGAGAGGATCAGCACCCTTACTGAGACATATATATCTCTCCTTTTCAGAAAACAGGTGTCATTTATTATTTCACTGATAAAGTATTCAGTGCTTTTAAAATGATCACAGTTGGGTATTTTAGGTATTGCCAAAATTGTCCTTAAAACTTCCAATGAAGATGGGTGTGATGGTGCACACCTGTAACCCCAGTGGTTCAGGGGTCTGAGGCCCAAGATAATGTAGAAAGACCCTGACTCAAAAGGAAGAATCTAAAAGGGGCCAAGGATGTGGCCCAGTGGCTAAGCACCTCGGTGTTCCATTCCTGATACCAAAAACCACACAGATAACATAAACCTGTCAAGTCCAGACAACAACACTACTGTCATTCCTGTCATATTCATGAGCTTGTCAACGACTGTAACTAATTTACATAAAATCAAATTCATAAGTTTATCCACCACAGTTTTTGTAGAAATGAATTCATTTCCTGCAGCAATAATGATAGACAGAGTTTCTCTGTATCTTAAGTGGCATTCTGGAATCTAGGACATGGATTTCAATTGGAAATCATTGAAAAGACAAGATCAAATCTAACAAATTTCTATGCATACTCAGGGGTAGCAAAAGATAAATTAGATGCATTTATTTTTTGTTGTTGTTGTTTGTTTGATTGTTTTACTGTTCTGTTTTTTTTCTTTGGTTTGGGATCAGAGATTAAACCCAGAGGAACTTTACTGATGAGTCACATCCCCAGACATAAGGCCTGGCTAAGTCGCTAAGGCTGTCCTCATGTTTGCAATCCTACTGCCTCAGCTTCTGGAACAGCAAGGATCACAGGTGTGCACCACTGTACCTGGCTGTAATTGTTTTCACAATGGAAATGTAACTAGACTTTTTAAAATCCACTTCTTTCTTGCCTATTTAATAATAGTCCTTCCCATTTGGCTCTGAAAAAAATAGACCTGGGCCTCAAAATGTGAGCAGATCATTGCAAAGTGATACACAGAAAGCTTTGGTGCTGAGGGAGCACACGTGTGTCAGGCTCAAGGGGCAGGGAAGGTCCCTGACATCTGGGACATAACCTCTCCTGGTCTTGCTTCCTGAAAGCCTCTAGAATCACCCTCCCAGGGACCTAGACCATGACTCCAGTCTACGAGGCTTTTCAGGTTTGCACAGCTCTGCACTGGGGTGGGTGTTGCTTATGCTCTGGGAGAGGTTTTGCTCCTTCACACTGTGAGACTAAAAGGGCAGGAATCACTGGTGACCTGGCCCCTCAGCACCAGTATCCACAGGATGACTGGCCACCTCTCTCCAGGAAATGGGAACAGCTTTGGAAAAACAAGGTCCCAAGGAAGTAGCTGTCTAGATGAGGGCTGTTCCAAGAGATTCCTCAGCCCAGAGCCCCCAGCAGCTTCCCTGAGAGGCTGTACCCCACACCTCGGGCTGTCCTCTAGGATGAGCTGACCCAGGGCCTGAAGTTCTGTTCACCCTGCAGGGACCAGGGCAGCTGTGGGCACCTTGGGGCAGCTCCAGGAGAGGACAGTGGCTGAGGATATAGGACCCTGTGAGGTGTCCAAAGGGAACCTCTGCCCAAAAAATCTGACATGGTGTCTACACCTAAGGAAGATAAAAGGAGAAGCACAAGGCTTTTATAGCTGGAAACTCAAGTTCTCTATACAGTTGCAACTACATCAAAGAACCTTCAGAGTACTTGACTTGGCTAACCAGACCACCATGAGGGTGGAAAGGCAGGATTCTGTATGGAGAGCAGAAAGTATCTTGGGCTATCTTAAGCCCTTTAATAGCCAATTATCTTAATTTCTGTATCAGACCACAATTCTCAAAACTATTAAATTTCTCAGAATATATCACTACCCTTACCAGACATCTAGTCCCCACCGTCTACCAAAGTAAGAATGTAATAAGAACAGTCAGAAGAGATTTTTTTTTCTTCCTTCCTTTCTTTCTGTAGCCCACCAATCTGATGATCCTACCAATGCAATTGGTTAATGTAGTGATACACAGTTTCTTTTATATAAGTTCATGTAGGCCAGGCACTGTGCCACATGACTGTAATCCCAGTAGGTTTAGAGGAAAAGGTAGGAGGATTGCTAAATTCAAAGTCAGCCTCAGCAAGTTAGTGAGACCATAAGGAACTTGATGAGATCATGTCTCAAAATACAATCTAAAAAGAACTGATTGTGGCTCAGTGATTAAGTGCCCCTGGGTTTAATCCTTGTCTTTCAGGGTGGGACACATACATCATTTAGGGTCACTTGAATCCATGTTCCTGAGTATGGTCATTAATATTTAAATCAAAATGAACTATTTTCCATAGCTGGGATTGCCAAAGCCTTTAATGTCAACAGCTTGAGAAACTGAAGCATGAGGGTCAGGACTTACAGGCCAGGCTGGGCAACATAGCCAGACCCCATCTGAAAATCAAATTTAAAGAGTTGGGGATTAAGAACAGAAGAATGAATCAAACACTATTATCCTATGTAGAAATATGACTACAGGACTGGTGTGAATCCACATCAAGTACAACCAGAAAAAGGAGCAGTTACACTCCATTTATGTGTACTGTGTCAAAATGCATTATAATGCCATGTATAACTAATGAAAAACAAATTTAAGTAAATAAATGATCTATGTCAAATTGGGGCAGGGGGGCTTGGAAAATAATCCAAGATTCAATATCCCTAGGTTCTATAAACAAATGCTTTTTTCCTTTTAAAGTAATTATTTTGAACAAACACAGGGAACTATTAAGTGATTATTCTTTCCCCTCAAGTATAATATTCACAAATAGAAAACAAATGCTTTCAAAAGTGTTCTTCTTACCAGGGACAGTGGCACAGGCCTTGTTAGAATGGCCTTAGGCCTGAGCCCAAGCAACTCCATTTAAAAGACCTGCAGTTTCACCAGGCACATCCACAGATCCCTCCAGAAAGGCCTCAAACAAGTTCCTTCCCCTCACCCTGATAAAGAGAGTAAAGATCGGGGTGGAGTTGACCCCAGGGTAAAGGATGTCACTGAGAAATAGGGTGATAGCTGATAAGGACTGAAAGTGTGATCAAAAGCCCCCAAATTTAGTATAAATAATAGAGCTGATGAACAGGAATTTAGCCAACAGAAAAAAGGATGCATTTGACCTGAAGAGCCTGATGAGAATCTGATATCCCATCACTTGGCATCTTTCCTGAGTCTCTGTATGATCCTCACTGCTCTCAAACTCTACTGTCTCCTCTGGACCTTGGTGAAAGCTGCAATTCCTCCCTAGGACCCCCTCCTCAAAGGGTCCTCTGCTCCACACCAGGAAAAGCCTGCCTTGGTTCCAGACCTGGTCACCGAGGTCTGAGTGAGTGTGCATCTGCTGGATTCAAAGCCTCAGACATAAGATATTTGAACTTAGCATGCAGAGGGAATGTCTGTCATTAGCTTATCATGATTAACTGTTTCCCAGTGCTTAGAATGAATCTAGAATTGTTTGCTGTGAATTAATTAACCTAGAATTGTTTGCTGTGAATTGATTATGTCTATGGCAATGCCTAGCATTAAGGATTGTTGTTTTCTTGATTAAGAACCTATACAGTTAGGGCTGGGGATGTGGCTCAAGCGGTAGCGCGCTTGCCTGGCATGCGTGCAGCCCGGGTTCGAACCTCAGCACCACATACCAACAAAGATGTTGTGTCCGCCGAGAACTAAAAAATGAATATTAAAAATTCTCTCTCTCTCTCTCCTCTCTCTCACTCTCTCTTTAAAAAATAATAAAAAAAACTATACAGTTAAACTGTATTGAGTAATTTGAGTGAATAGAGCATTGAAAGGGGAAGAAGTGTGTGGACATTCTTTATTTCTCCCCTTGACTGCATAAGTCACAGTTTTGCCCCCTCCAGACAGCCCAGTAATCGCAGGAACTTTAAAGGCTGAAGCAGAAGTGAAGCCAGATTTACAGATAGATAGTTAGGCAAATTGGGTCTAATATTATGTAAGATAAATAAAACAGAGGCCATTATAGAGAATGGAGTCCAGGAAACCAGAGCAGCAATTGAAATGTTAATGTCCCCAAGGCAGGAATCCAGTCTAAGGAACTGTTAATCATAATCCAAAAGCCACCCCAGGTCCTTTCTGCCCAGATTACTCCTCCAGCCCACCAATCTCCCACCTTTTGGACCTTCCCACCTGCATTCTATCACTGCATCATAATGAGAAACAAAGTGTGGGGAAAGCGGAAAGAAGACTTTAGCTATAAAAGAGGGAAGACCTCCCCCTTACAGGGATTCCACCTCTTGGGTCCCCTTCTTCCTGCGGGGAGAAGTCTTTTCTGCTGTCCTTTAATAAACCTTCTACTTTCCCCTCCACACTTGCCTCAACGTGCTTCTCTGGTGATATACTTCAGCATTCGGGGAAGCAAGGACTCGTCACTGGTAAACAGCGGTAACAGAAGGATCACAGGTTGGAGACCAGCTTCCACACCAAGTGGGTGCAGATCTCAGAATTCAGTAAAAGTGGAGGCTGGGGATGTGGCTGATAAAGCTCCCCGAGTTTGGGTCCCCAATTAAAAGAAAAGAACTATTCTCCCCAATATTTCACTAGATGAAAAGTGACAATTAGCGGACGGTGTGCATTTGGACCGAGTGGGAAGAACGGACGTCTGGCCGAGCTGTGAGGTGGAGGGAAGGTGGGTTTTAGAGGCAGGAGGCGCCTGCAATTTGGGGGACCTACAGCAGCCTCCGGAGGAGCTCCCCTGGGAGGAGGAAGGTGCATTTGTGGCCCTGCTTCCTCCACGTTGGGAACAGTGGGTCGGGCCACCAGTAGGGAGCAAAGGGGACACCAGGGACCTGAGCCGCCCTTCCAAACCCAGGAAACCAGGGAACAGGTTCTAGGGCCAACCGCCAGCGTGCAATCTGCCACGCTCAGCAGCTCCCTTCAAAAACCCCAAACCCAGTTCACCCCACGAGGCCAAGGGACAGGGCCACGACTCCGCTGCGCTCCCCAGCTCACCAGGGCACCGGGCCCCAAGGCAGGTTGTGCCGCGTGCCTTCAGCTTTGGTCGCAAACTCACCATTTTTGCCTTCTGTGGTGACCTGGCATCCTCTCGAGGAACCTCGAGGCACCTGAGATGGGGGTGACGGGGGACACAGGCAGCGCAGAGTCACCTGAGTCCCTGGAGCAGAAAACCCTTGGCTTGAAGGATGAAAGGCCAAGTCGCTGAGGAAGAAAAACCCGCGATATTGCGGAAGCCCGCCCTTCCTCTCCCTCTGCGCACTGATTGGGCAGTTCCCCCAGCATCCGGGATGGAGGGCCTCCAGGCCCGCCTCTGCATCGTGACTGACAGCCCGCATCATCCAATCACTGGCTGAAATTGGGTAGAGTGACATATTCCTGGCTCCAGCCCTTTTCAGGTTGAGCTTTTCAGCTGTGCTGGGGACTAATCCAGGTGGGAAGCCTTGGCTTAGCCTCTGGTACAGAGGGGACACCTGGCGCTGAGCTAGGCTTCAGCCATAGAGTGCTTTCCCAGCATGAGGAGGCCCTGGGTTTAACCTCAACACAAAAACAAAGCACAGCTTCTCTGGGAGATTAAAGCTAGAGGAGCCCAAGGTCAGGTCAGCGTCTGCAAAGAGTGGGACCCTCTCTTTTTATTTTATTTTTTTTTAAGTTGTAGATAATACATTCTCTATTTCTTTCTTTTTATGTGGTGCTAAGGATCGAACCCAGTGCCTCATGTGTGTGAGGCAGGCATTCTACCACTGAGGTACAACCCCAGCCCCGAGAGACCCTCTCCTAAAATAAAATGAAAAGTATGGGGATGTAGCTCAGTGGTCCAGGTCAAACCCCACTGGGTTTATTCTATATATATATATATATATACCTCAGGCAAATTAGAAAGACACTGTCTCCATATTTTTTAAACACTCTTTAAAGCTATCATATATACCCCACATATATATGATATCTAGTAATGAAAACAGTTTGAAAATTATTTTAGTAATTCTCATTACCTCCTGGCCTCGGGTCTTTGAGGAGGCAGCCTGAGCTATAACAGGAAACATTTGGGGTTGGGACTGTGGCTCAGTGTTCCATCCCCAGCAGAGAAAGGGGTGGGGTGTGGGGAGGCAGGCAACCCTCTCAAACAGCAATGTGCAGCGGAAATAAAATGGGCGCCTTGTGCTCAATGTAGATAGTCTACCTTCTACTATTATCAATTCTTATGTACAGACCTGACTCTGCTGATCCCACAAGTCTGCTCACCTGTTTGCCCTAAAATCAAAAAGAAAAGGTGTTGATTGAAAGCAGGAAAGGAACTTTGACCAGTGCAGCTACACCAGGGAGACAACGAAACCAGTCCTTACTCTGTGTTTAGGTGCTGACAAGGGCTGTGAGATTTTCTAGAAAGGGAAATCATTGTCATAAATAGGGGAAATTGTATGTAGGAGTCAGTATTTATTGTAAAAGAATAATATTGTATTATTACTGCAATAGGTGACATGCAAATAATGTCATAATATGTAGAATTGTATTAGGTTAGACTTCAGGCATCTGTAGTCTCATAACATGTCTGTGAGCTTAAGCTCATTTGCCTCCTTGAAACATGTCATTCTATTGCACAGACTGACCTCATTATTTTCTCTCAGTATAAAGTCCCCCTTTGTGAACTCTTTCCATGTCAAGGTTTCAGATGCACCAACATTTTCAAGAAAAGCCACAAGCCCATCTGCATCCTGCCTAGGCAGCAATGTACCCCCAGATGCTCACCCAGGGCTCTCAGCTTCCTGGGTTTAACTATCAGAAAGAAATAATAACCCTGCTCAGCTCTGGCAGAAAGCCCGCATATAAAACATATTTTTATATGTTAATATGACAGGCTGTGTTGGCCCCAATTTGCCACTTGGGACCAACACAGCCTGTCATATTAACCCCAATAATGCAAAGTATATACAATTTTATTCTCTTCTCTTAAGTTGGACTTTGTGAAATCTTTCACATCCTACACAGTGTCTCACATTCACCTCAATGAGACCTGAGAGTGTGACATCCAGAGAGCAGCTACTGCCTGAGGATCTCCACCTCAGACAGGAAAAGCCACCCATCAGGATGGACCCCAGCCATGACTGATGTCTGTCTGCTCAGCCTGCTCTGTCCTGGCACCCTCCAGCCACAGGCGCAGCCCACCAGCTCCAAGCCCTTCCCGGCTGCTGGTCAACCTGAGTCCCTTCAGCTCTCACCTTCCTCCTTCACTATTCTCTTTTTGGAGAAACACAGCTTATTTTCAAAAGAATCTTAGAGATTAAAATTCCTCTTTCATCTCACTCCAGGGACAATGGCAGCTTCTAGGAACACAAACAACAGTGAGTGTGGCGCAGGGGAGGGTGTTAGACCAGGAGGCAAGGAAAGACCACTGGCTCCAATTAAAATCAAATTAAAGCAAGGTTATTATTTTGACCAGCCGGGCTGCCTCTCCCACCCAAAACTGACCCCAAGACCTGTCTGCACAGCAAGGCCCCCTGCTCCCCCACCCATCTCCCTTCCCTCCTGTCATCATCTCCACCATCCCTGACACCCGCTGGTTCCATTCTGTACTCCAGAGGCTCTGCAGTCTTCAGCAACCTGGCCCTTTTCTGGGTCTCTACTTGAGGGAGACGCCCCTGCACATGCAAGGGACTGAGTAGCTTCTCTCTCTGAATCTCTCCTACTGCCAATTTAATCCCCAGCCAGGCTACAGGCCCTTAATGGGGACAGTTTCCTTGCCAACACGTCCTGAGACCTCTCTTTCACGTCTCTGCAGTCACTCTCTGCTCTCTGGGCTGTGCTCCTATGCAGATGCTTCATCCAGTTTCCTGCATTTAGAATCTTCTCCTTGATGCAGGGGCCTGTTTTCGCCGTGAGCAGAGTGCCCCCTGCTGGCCGTCCTGCGTTATGACCGCTTGTTTTACAAGCCTCCTCTGTGGTGTTCAATTTCAATCCCCAAGTGCTCTTGTGTCTGGTGCACTGCTCCATGTCTGGGTCCGTGCGTTTGCTTCTGTACATTGCTTCCAAGGAAACCGGGCCTTTGTGTTTGTGTGGGCTCTGTCTCATCCAGCAACGAGGCCCATGGAACAGGGTCGAGGACAGTGTGGCTAGAGAGTCACGAATCAAGACCTCCAGACACCAAGCAGGAAGCAGGTCTGATTTTATTGCGCAGTTACCATGTGTATACACTCGGGCAGCAGCTAAGCACATTACACGCAGCCACCAATACAATTTCTGAACAACTCTAGGAGACCAAAGTAGGCCCCCCAATATTCCCTCTGGCCTACTGATGATTCCAAGGTTGTTCTGTTGAGCAACTGCTGGCACAGGAGAGGCTCTGAAGAGCCACAATCAATCAAGTAGCAGGCCATGGAGCAAGTGCAGGGTCTGCAACAAGTGGCCTCACGCCCAGGGAGGGGCCGACAGGGTGAGCAGTCTGCTGCTCACACTTCTAGCTGGAGGGGAGTGGCCTGCCTCTCAGGTGACCTTCATGTATGCCACATATGCAGTTCTCCATGCACTTGTCCTCACATCTCCCCCTCAGACTTGCCACAAGGATTTTTGCTAGCATCCCTGATTTTTGTTTGGTGGCCTTCACATGCTTGCATAAGCGTCTCACAACACAAGAAAAATATTATTACTGTCACACTCAGTAGGGCCAGGGTAATAGCATTATAAGGGTTAGTAACTTGGCCCTCAGGTTTTTCCAATGTTCAGCCAATCCCTGGAAGAAAGAGGAGGCTGTTGAGACAGACAACTTCATCCCCTAGATTTTGACCCTGGCCTTAGTGACGTCATGCAGTCGTAACACAGTGAGCATCCCAAGCGCCCTTCATGAACTGAGAAAAAGTGGAGAACTGCAAGGTTCCATTGTCAGATACAGCGTATTGGGTGACGCAAATACTATGAAATTCAGGGTGACTGTGAGCCTTAGCAACATAAACAGAACACTTTGTGGCTCCTGGTGTGCTGCGCTCCTCCCCTGACTCAGGCAATGGCAAGGCCCTACTGAGGTGGGTGGCGCAAGGCGTCCATTCTCTGGAGGAGCGCAGTATGTTTCTGGGAATGGGCTGGTTTGTTTTTGTATTCCTTTAATAAGTATAGTTGCGGTTTCTTATATGACCATTAAGTATGAAGGAAAAATCATGACTGTCCCAATTAATGCAACTACTTCTAAAGCATAGATCTGTTTGCTCTAAATACAATGATTCAGCTGTGGAGTGTAAATTGTTAATGTCTAATAAAAAACTTTGTGTATTCCTGGCAAGGATGCTTTTGAGAAATTAAATTAAAATCTAGAGAAGAAAAATTAATGTTAAGAAGACAGATTAGTGCTTAGTCCTGGGCAACTTGTTCTTGTTCCTGTGCACAATGGTTTGTGCTCTTACTCTTGTTTGATTAAAATTAATAACAAGTCAACCACTTGCCGTAACCATGGCATCGGTTCCAGTCAGTAAGTCAAGAAAGAATAGTCAAGGTATAGGCCAATAGTTTGGGACATTTGTAACTATTATTAAAATTAACTAAACAGAAACAGCTCAAAGCAAAACACGAACTGAAAGTACAAATGCTTGCTTATGCATAAGCCAAGATGCATTCTTCTATTCTAATTGTACTATGTAATATTTTGTTTCTCTGAATAATGATTCCTGTTTTGTAACCACAAAGTACTGTGAGCCTGCCAAAATGAAAAGTATATATTACCAACTTCACAAGTAAAGATTGGGATCAGCACCTTCACTTTGGAGTCTGTGTTGTTCTTTTGCTGACTCCTCACCATCCATTCGTCTCCTGAGATGCCCTGTTGGAGCTGGTCTCCGACACTGGGGGAGGTCTGGTTCTTGCTGAATGAGGCAAATAGTGGTTCAGTTCAGTTTATTTAAGTCATTTTGAGAGGCGAAGGCTGCTGCCACACAGGGGACACATTGTTTCCAGTGTGCAGTGTGAATCCCCTGAGTGAGCGCAGCAGTGGCAGTGGCTGTGGTGGCGATGGCGGCCACTAGGGCAACAATCCCAGCAATGATGAGGCCAATATCACGCCTTGACCTGTGCAGGATCTCACTCAGAGGATGCTTCCTCTGCATGTCCCATGGACTCCTCCACTCTTTGGACTGGTTCACTGGAAGCCAGGCTGCGGGGGGCATCTGAGGATCAATACACATTTAGCTTTCATAGCCGGTGTAGACAGGTTGGGAGCCAGCAGGATGCATTGACTGCACAAGGGATCTCTGCATGAGTGATATTTACACCATCAGAGGCAGTGATTATGAGCATGGCAAGGGTGGCGGGACACAAGCTTGTGCACAATGGGTATGGGTATAATTTGGGATGAAGGTATATGTTGGGTTTAGGCCCCATTATCCACTCATTCATCCAGCCAGCTGCCACCCATTTGAAGGGTCTAGTGGCCAGCAATATTGGCCTGATATCCATCGTGCCATATTGATTTCCTGCATTGTGGTTGATCACAGATCATCCCAGGGAGCAGTTACTGCAGTAGCCCACATGGTTTTGAGGCACATGGGTTACATTCCAGGGAGCTGTGCCCAACCCGGCACTTAGGTGTTGATTTTCCCCAAAGAAATTTCTCTTACCTAGGAGACAAGGTGTGGCTGCCACACATCGATTCCATGGGGTGCTGTCATTATCAGAATTGGCTTTCTATAGAGTGTTGTGGGCATGTTGGCAGCCAGGGTTTCTGGCACTTGCCATTGTGTGTGGGGGGGTGTCTCTGGCTATTGGTAGTGTTAACTACCAAGTGTCAGTGAGAGACAGCCAGCATAGGACTTGTTATATTGATCTACAAAAGTTTCATTAGCAAGAGCAAAACAGAGAGGACGGTCCTGGTTGTAGGTCTCATTATCAACGACGGAGAAAGCACTCGGCCGAGCAGGCGTGGGAGTGCTGGTGTTCCCCTGCTCGGGTGGTCCTTGTACGGCTACCTCAGGATCAATCAGGCCAGAGTTATTAGAAAAGAGCTTAGATAGGGCTCCTTCCCAATTGACCACCGCTAATTTGGTGGCCAAGGGACCAAAGCCCAATTTACGTGGCAGGCAGTTTCACTGCAGGCACCCAGATGGGGTGAGGCTTCTGTCAACATGTACAAACCCTGCACCCAGTTTTAGGAGAGTCGCTAGACCATCATGCACTTGTGCTGGGATCCAGCTGGGAGATTATAGGTAAGTGGCAGGGCACAGTGAAGGGGGCCTATGTTTGTGGGTGGCTATTTTCATGGAAAATTTTGAAGCTGAAGAAAAATTTGAAGTAAATAAGATTTTGTTCAAGGCATGGAGAGGGCATTTGGCAGAGCCCCCTCCCTCCCCTGCCCTGTTTTTGTAGCGTGGTCATTAATTCCTTGCGTGTTCTGTCTACAATGCATTAAACCTGAGGATTATAGGGGATCCCAGGTACATGATTTCTGTGCCACGTAGAGCAGAATTCCTTGCAGGCTCTGCTTGCCTAGGCTGGAGCAGTGCCAGTTTTGATGGAGAAAGGAGCTGCCATGATCCCCAAGCACTTAAGTTATGCAGATGGCCATTCCACAGCCTGAACAGGTATCAGTGACCACATACACATATTTTAATTTCCTGAAGGTACACAATGAGTGACATCTACTTGCCCTAAGGCATTAGATTTTAACCTTGGGGACTTACTCCAGCAGGTTGTTAAGCGACAACAGGAAGGAAAGGGGCATATTTTTGTGGTCTTGACTAGCTGCTTGCAAGCCTCCTTGGTCAGTTCAGGAAATAATTTGCAGAGGCTCTGCGCATTCTCGCCAGAACTGTCCTGTCCCTCCACACCCCCAGCAAGTGGAGCGGCCTCTTCCTTTATAGCTACCTTATTCCTGCTTTCCTGCAGTGGCCAAGGCTGAGGCCAGCAGAGAGGCTTGAGCCCCTTGTGTCCCTGTATCCTGGGTGGCCAAATCCAGTCATCCACTGGGCTGCTTTGTGCTGGCGCCTGCTGCTCTCTGTCCCTTATTTAGTCCCTCCCTGATCACCTCCTTGGCTGCGGCTTCCCTTGCTCCTCCATGAGACACTTTTCCTTTCAAGCCTTGTTCACCCTGTCGATAAACTGTGGCAAGTCCTCAGTGGATTTTTGCCTTAGGCCCTGTGTATCCACTGTACCTCCCCCAGCTGGTTCTTTCTAGCACATTCTTAAAGCAGAGAATGCACCAGATTGACATAACCTGGTGGGCCTGTGGCCTGTACCAGGAGAAGAGTAGACTCCCCCTCCCGACAAGCACTCAGCTGGGGGGGCAACATTTGTGGGGGTGAGGATCCCCTGCTGTTCACGTTTGTCATGGAAGAAGGCCTTCCACTTCAAAAATGCTGTGGGCTCAGGAGCCGCTCTGGCGAGGTCTCTCCAGTCTGCAGGGCATTAAGTTCAAGAGTGAGTGATTTGAGCACTTGCTCTGCAGATGGCCCCCGGGGCCCATCCCCTGTACTGCCTTCTTTCCCTCCTTCAGGGCACCCAATGCCTGTGGGTGTCAACCGGCAGGGCGCTGTGGCGGGGCTGTGTTGGTGGCAGGCTGAGTTCCTCTCCATCAACTTTCATCTCTTAACTTCCACAGACCTTCCAAAGGCTCTCTGGCCTCTTGGAGTGGGTTTCTGGAGACCATGGCCTGGGTCTGTCTGGTGGCCTGGTCATTTCCAAGCCATCAGGCCCCCGTGCTGAGCAGTGCTAATTGCATTCTTAACTACACATTGCTACAAGTTTTATGGTTAGGAGGAATCATCCTTATGTTTCAGAATCTGCTCTGGCAAAAGGGTCACAAAAGTCAGTCCCTTCATACTCTCTTGGGTTCCTCTCACGCATACTAATTCCGACTGCATTTCCATGCAGACAACAGGTGGTTTGCTGGGGAATGGGACAGACCCTGTCCACTTCCTGCAGGCAGGCCTGCAGAGACATTGCTTTTTGGCAAATGAAGCACGTGGGGTCTGCCCACTGGGCCACATTTATAGTTACTCTCTTAACCTTGTGCTCCCACCATTCATTTGTCTGTCTCCTAACAGAGGGCAGAAAAAGACAACACGCTTCCTTGCGAGACTATGGGAGGGGAATACGCGGCCATGCTGAACTCAGCTTTGACGCCACCCAGGAAGACACAGTGGTTCACACCAAGAGCCCTGAGAGAGCTGGGAGGTTGCAGCTAAAACGCCGAGAGCACCACTGTGAACTCAGCAAACTACAGAAGCAGGACCCGGGGGGCGGCGGTGGCCCTGGAACCAGCCTGCAGGGTCAGGGCTGCACATCGGGGGTGGGGACAGGCCCTGTGCTGTTATAAACCCACAGCGCTGGCCTTAATCAGGCGCCCAGAGGCCAGCCCTGCAAGGGTGCTGAGAGCTGCAGGCGGACACCTCACCTGCCCCACGGCTCAGAGGACAGCAGTGGCCCTTATGGAGCTGACCCTGAGGCTGGGTGCTGGCCACTCCCTGGGCCCTCCCTCCTTGTCCCCTTTTCTGTTCCCCAGCATCAGCCTTCTCACCTCCCTGTTTCTGAGGGTGGAGATGAGGCTTGAGGAGGGGGTGACGGGTTGTGGAAGAGCATGAGGACCTCGCCCTGGTCCCGGGAGGAGCGGCTCCTGGCTGCATGTACTTGAAGATGATGTTCCCGTAGGACAAGGAGCCCAGGGTGAGGGGGCCGCAGGTGTTGAAGACTGGGTCTTCCTGAGGACCACTGCATTCTGAGCACAGCACTGACGATGTGACCACAGGAGACCAGGAGGAAGACCACGGGAAACAGCATGATGCCCACATCCAGGACAAGGACAGTGCCCTCCATAGCCCCCATGCTGACACAGGCCACACGGATCAGGATAGGTATGTCACACAGGAAGTGACCCTTCTTGTGCGCACAGCAGTGTAACCATAGGGTCACTGACACATGACCAAGGAATTGACTGCACCACAGCCTGGAAGTCATGATCACGGTGTAGGGCAGGGGCTTCCAGATAGCCACTAACGTGTCATAGGCCGTGACACTCAGCAGCAGCCCCTCCACTCCACCAGGCCCAGGAACAGGAAGAGCTGGACTGTGCCCCTGCAGAGCTGATGGTCTTGTGGTGGACACGTAGGTTGTGCAGCAGCTGGGGATGGAGCTGGGGGTGAAGCTGAGGTCCAGGAAGGACGAAGGGGGTAAGGAGTACACGGGAATGTGGAGGTGGGGTCCAGCTGTGACACCAGGAGGATGGAGTGTGGCCCAGCAGGGTCAGCAGGTGGGCTACCAGGAGGACCACAAAGAGGACCCTCTTCACATTGGGGAAATTGGAGAATCCCAGGAGGATAAGGAGGCCCTGGGAGCTGCCATGGGTCCCATCCATCTCTATGGCACCTGAGGAGAGGTGTCAACAGCAGATGCGGCAAGGGCTGCTGCAGTGCGGGCTCTGAGCCAGGCTTAAAGCAGCACCGTGAGGACTTGTTTCCTGACTCACATAACCTCTATCTGTGCTGTGCAGGCTCTGCTGGGATTATTATTATTATTCCCAAGTTATAAAAAGGAAACGGAGACATCTGTGTGAAGTGAATGTCCCACGTGGAGGGGCAGAGCTGGTCTGCACCCAGGAAATGCGGCTGCCATCTTTACCCTTATCCACCCCCGATTCACTGTTACTGCAGAACAGGAGGACACACACCTGCCGAGCTCCATCCTTTGCTTCTACCAGCTACACAAGTTCCTGAGCTCCTGTCAAAACCTCAGAGGCACAAAGAACATCCCAAACAACCCCATGATAGGATTTAGGAAACTCCATGTGCAGCTGATCCTTGAACATCACGGGGTTGAAGTACAAGGGCAACTCATACAGAAATCTGGTTCAGTATATAAAACAAGCTTAGAGATTTGCAAGCATTTGAAAAACTAAAAGACAAAACATGTAACTAAATATTCAGTATTTTAAAAAATATATATATTTTTTTTAGTTTTTTAGGTGGACACAATGTCTTTATTTCATAGTTGTTTGGTGCTGAGAATCGAAGGCAGTGGGTCTTGCATGCTAGGCCAGCACTCCACCATGAAGCCACAGCCCCACCCTACATATTCAATCATTATCAAGAATTTAGAATGTCATGAATGCATAAATCTACGCTGTCATTATGATACTTTATCATTTACTACTATAAAATACACACAAATCTCATGTAAAAAGTGAAAATGTATCAACATTTCCAGAAACAGAGACCATGCAAGGTGCCACTTGCAAAGGAGAGAAATAAAAACCAAAGCAAAACTGCAGCAGCAGCTTCCCTGCAGGAGAGGAACTCGGGGAGCCTGGCGCTGTGCCCCGCCCTCAGCCACCCCTGTGGCGGGAACCGTGTCCTTCTCCTCACTTGAGCAATGGGGCAGGATCCTAAGCCCTGGCCCCTGTGTGGAGGTCACTGCTCAGGCTTCTGACTCCCAACAGGAAACCCAGGCTCCTGGGAGCCCAACAGTCCTGACCCCGGGACCCTCTCCTCACAGTGGACAGGAAGGGACCCAGGACACCCCAGACAAAAGGCACCCTGCCATCAACCTTCCCCTGGAGGATGCAGGGATGTGCTCAGAGGAGCATCCTGGGTCCTCAGCCCTAGGGAGCCCCCCCTCTCCACCCAGCACCCAGATTGCTCCCTTGTCAGATGAAATATGCAAAACCTCCCATGAAATCAAGCTAAAGAGAACACGGACATGAGACAATTTCTGTGACAACACATTCACCATTACTTTTGCCAAACACGTCACAATTTCCAACTCATGATGTAAACCATGGTCGTGGAGCTGTGCTCCATTAGGTCATGGCTCAGACTCTGAGTCTGAGGGGGACAACTTCAAATAACACCCATTAAACCTGTGACGTGCCCACCCCAGAGCTTGGACAGGGGGGAAGCAGCAATTCTTGCTTCTGTAGACCATGGGACAGTGGGACCCGTGAGCACTGCTGGACCCGGACACTGACTGCCTCCCGTTCGTCCCACAGCTTTACCAAGAGAAGCCATTGCATTGTGCTGACTGCACAGGAGACAGCCTCCTGGGGTGCCCTGACTAAGACATGCGGGGCAGCTGGCCCCCGAGTCCACCCTGAGCTGTGAATTCTGCTGTCGGGAGTCACGTGAAGTCCTGTGTAGGGGAGTATGGAACAGCTGCTGCGCCCCACAACACACTGGGCCTCACCCCCATTCAGATAATGAGGTGTGGCTCCAGGAGTAGGCGTCACCCAGTGGGGTCGGTTACACCCACCTGTTCCTTTGAAATCTTTCTCTGTGCCCTTTGGGGATAGAATGTTCCATGGAACCTCCCCTTGTGTGTCCCCTTCCCTTGTTCTGCCCTTGATCCCCACACAGCACATGAGATGGGCGTGGCCTTCCAGGATGTCAACCTACTGGCAGCAGACATCAGGAAGACTCCACCCCCTGAATCTGGACCCTATCCTCATTTGAGTGGCTTCTCCCCAGTAAAATGGGGCTCCAGGCCTGCCCTCTCTCTTTCTTGCCTGCCTTGCCCCCTTTGGGGGAGCTGGGTGAGGGAGCCATCACAGAAAAAGACACTTCTCTGTCTCTGTGTGACAATGTCATGCAGCCCAGTTCACCTGGAGTGACCCTGACTGGTTTAGTCCTATGTCGGGACAAGTGGTGTCCTGTACTTGAACTTCAGTGTAAATTGTAGAAATTTAGTGAGTTTGGAATTTCTCTCCAGAAGTAAGTGCACTCAGGATTCAGAGTGTTGTGGGTTGAATTGTAGAAAGTAAGTGAATTGGACAGAAGAAGAAGTTGTGATGTTAGACTCATAGGATCTGGGAATGGGCTGGGGATGTGGCTCAAGCGGTAGCGCGCTCGCCTGGCATGCGTGCGGCCGGGGTTCGATCCTTAGCACCACATACCAACAAAGATGTTGTGTCCGATGAGAACTAAAAAATAAATATTAAAAATTCTCTCTCTCTCTCTCTCTCTCTCTCTCTCTCCTCTCTCACTCTCTTAAAAAAAATTAAAAAAAAAGAAAAAAAATATTAAACTTATACCTAAAGTTTGTGCTGTTTGACCAAGAACCAATTTATAATAAATCAAATTTACACAACCTTGATCAAACAATAAGTGTTTTAAAATGCTGACTTATATTCCAATTTTGACACTTCTATTTGGAGAGTAAATTTGACTGATTCAAAGATATCAGTAATTGCAATGATTGGTGCTGACTCTTGCATATCATTTCTCTTTATTGGATGTTTGTGGGATTTCAGAAAACATTATATTCAAAATGTTCTCCACATTAAAGCCATATGTGAGTTTTGAGCAATAAAACTTACAAACATTGTTAGAAATTCATTTGTATTATACACATTCTGTAACTGGACCTATAGTCCTTGAGACACTGTAAGACTTGTATACTATTCCCTACACTGGGAAGGAATTTTAATCATAATTTTCAAAGGACAATTAAGAGACACCTATTTAAAAAATAATATTCTAAAATATAAAGATATTCTGTGGAAAGAATAATAGTAAAGAGGAGACACAGGTGTAGCAAGGCCACAGGGACTTGGAGACTTTCTTACCAGGTCCTTATTGTCGTCCCTTGATTGAAGCTGTGACATCCCAGTTTTGTGGGAGTGGCAGCCTCAAACCTATATGTGTCTGATGTTGAACTGTGGAGCCACCATGGGGTGAATAGGGAACCCCAGTCAGGGCACCTCTCTGCTCGGATGAGGGGTGCCTCATGTTGGGGTCCTGGTGTGGGGCTGTGTCTGGCTCACAGGGAAGCAGGATGCTAAAATCTTATTGAAATTCCACACATTCATAAGACAATTTTGTACAGACCTGAGCAGTTTATTTGTATTGTAGATGGTTTTTAGTCGCCACACTCTTGGTATAGAATAATATTTTCAGATCCTACACTATGCTTAATGGACTTGCAGCTAAGTCCTGGGGAAAGCGGCATGTGGGCTTTCTGTTCTCGCAACTAAAAGGCTCAGGGGTCACTCAAACTGGGCTAACTGGGCTGCACGAAATAACCCCACAAGAGACACAAATACCTTTTTCTTTGGGGTCGCTGTGACGGCTCCTCTGACCTTAAGGGTCTGCAGAAAGAGAGAGCGAGCCTGCGCTGGCCCCTTTTATTGAGGAGAAGCTATTCAAATGAGGAAGGGGTCAGGTTTCAGGGGGCTGAGGCTGTCTTCCTGATGTCCACTGTCAGCAGGTTGACTGACACCTGGGTAGGCCACACCCAAGGGCACAGTAAGAGAAGGGGACACACACAAGGCACTTCCATGGAAGATTCTATCCTAAACAGGGCAAGGGGTTATATTACAAAGGAACAGGTGAGCATAGCTTCACCCATGGGGCTGTAGCAAGACACACCCATTTCTGTGACTGAGCGCCTCAGCACCCAGCTGGGGAGGGTAACTCAGTCACCCCTAAGGTTGGCCTCCCACAGGGGCAGACCTTCTATCTGTATCACACAGAACAGACCTCTGGGTCCATCTGCTCAGGGCCTCAGTCTCCTTGTTCCTCAGGTTGTGGAAGATGGAGTTGAGCACTGGGTGAGGGTGGTGTGGAAGACAGGCAGAACCTTGTTCCCTGCTGAAGACCAGAAGGATCATGGCTGTGGGTGAGAGCAAAGGGTGCTGAGTGGAAGGTCACCACAGTGAGGCGGTGCTGCAGAGGGAGAAGACATTCTTCTTCCCTGTCCAAGGCCATAAAGCAGAGAGCAAGAAGTACTTGACCACAGATAAAAGGGATTCCAATGAATGCAAACATAAGGAGATGTCACGCAGATCAGTGAGGGACAGCCAACACACCAGGAAATAGAGAGCTGTGTGCAGGAAGACATCCAGGAAGGAGGGCGAGAAGGATCAGGGACAGTTGTCAATTGGAGCCATTAGGAAGATGAGAGCAATGCAAATGAAGAGGAAAGACTAAATCCATTTTTATATCTTTATTATTTGGGGCTGGGGATTGAGCCCGGGGTGCACAACCACTGAGCAACATCCCCAGACCTGTTGATTTTTTATTTTGACACAGATCTTGTTAAGTTCCTCAGGGCCTCACTAAGTTGAGGCTATCCAGGTTTGTGATCCCTCTCCCTCAGCCTGCTTGGCCACTGGAATTATAGCTGTATGACACTGTGCCCAACAACACTGGTATCATACCCCTCTTCCTTAAGTTTTTTTTCTTTCCTTTTTTTTTTGAATGGGGGTGTCCTGTGAATTGAACTCAGGGGCCCTCAACCACTGAGCCACCTCCACAGCTATAGTTTGTACTTTATTAGAGACTGGGTCTCACTGAGTCCTTTACTGTCTCACTATGTCTGAGGCTGGCTTTGAGCTCACAGTCCTCCTGCCTCAGCCTCCTGAGCCACTGGAATGAAGGCATGAGCCATTGCACCTAGATTTGTTTTGTTTTAAATTTATTTTATTTTTTCAGTTACTTATACATGACTATAGAATGCATTTATGCACTTTGATATATCATACATAGATGGGATATCATCTCTCATTTTTCTGAGTGTGCATGTTGCAGAATCATATTGGTCATGCAGTCACCTATGTATGACAGTACCCTAAACACAGAGAGAAATCCAGCCTAGATTTTCTGGCTTACTCCACCCAAGGATTAATCATGGGGAGAAAAGCTGAGTTGGATTTAAAATTCAGTGCTGTAAAAGAAGTTTAAGAAAAAACGGTACAAGCTGCAAACACAAGGATACACCTGCAGAGCTGCATCTGCTGATGTGGACAGTAGTGGGTCCACTCACACAGCAGCGGCAAACTCGCCACCTGAGCTAGGGGAGTGCTCAGTGCTAGAGCGCCTGCCTAGCATGCACAGGGCAGGATTGAGTCCCTGGCACCAGGAGAAGAAAAAAAATAAACTCCATTAATAATAGGGCAAAGTATATTTTGAGAAGGTGCCTCTCCAAACAATACATACAAACTACAAGATTTTATAGTGCTCTTTATCTTGCCTATGTACAACACAACACATGAGACTTAGAAAAGAATGCGTGACACAGTGGTGGTCCCAGAGTCATCACCAGGCCACGAAGGCATCAAGGAAAAGGAAGGGATCAGCTGCAGGGCACACAAGGGCACATGCCTATAGTCCCAGCTGTAGGAGGCTGAGGCAGGGTGACTACAAGTTCAAGGCCAGCCTCTCTCTCTTAAAAAATAACAATTAACAGGGTTAGGGTGAAGCTCAGTGGTGGAGGCCTCCTGGGTAATGTCTGAAATAACAAAGGGAGAAAAGGAGGAAGGAAGAGATATTTCACTAATCTGTACACAAGGCTGGAGTGGAGAGGCCTCAACTAACACACACAATGTGTCTGAAACTTCTGAATGACGCAAGGCTAAATTGAGAAGTCAGGAAATAACAAGTGATTTTTGAGAAGGAATAGTGGGCAGCAACATTGTGAGAAAAATCAAAGGAATAAATAGTTGCATGACACAGTGAGGATGAAAGCACTGCACTAGGGAGGGTATGTAGAGAAAAGGGTGACTTGATCCTGTACATGTGTGTGCACGTGGGTGTGAGTGTGCATGTGTGGGTGGCACAACTCACCCCTCCCAGGTATTCTTTTAATGTGACTTGCTGCTCTGGAAAACCCTCACCTGAGCACCAGGGCATTTCTGATAGCCTCTGTGACCCTGCTAAAGTGCTTTTCTGGTGCCTGGTGCATGAAAGGGAATAGTAACTGAAGTTCATTATATCATGAGCTCTTCATAGAAATGAATAATTGGTTTCCTTAAATATTGAAATAGTTCTTCCACCCCTGTTTTCAACATACATTATCTAATATACATTTTTCCAAGTCAACTCCAGTTTAGTTCAACTGAACTAATAATAATTTGGAAGATGTGAGTTAATGATCTTATGATGATCAGCATCATTTTATAACCTTAGAGCTCGAAGGACGTTAACATACAGAAACACATGAAGAAGTAATTCCTGCATCTGAATTGGTGACACCTGGAAACTCGACACAAACAAGGCACATTTCAATTCACATCAGGGATTCAGGAAACACCCAGGAGGTGAGCACGGTAGCATATGTCTGTGATCCCAGTGGCCATACAGGAGGATCACAAGCTTCAACCCAGCCTACATCAGGCTGAGGCAGCATGATCATAAGTTCAAAGCCAGCCTCACCACTTAGGACCTAAGCAACCAAGTGAGACCATGTCTCAAAATTGGAAAAAGAAAAATGAAAAAAAGACTGGGATGTGTCTCAGTGGTTCAGCACATCTGGGTTGAAAAAAATAATAATAATAAATAATACAAAATATTCCCTCAAATCTGAACAAGTCTAACTAGATCTGAAACAAAAAATGTCTTATCACATTTCTACATACAAGGCTTTTCTCCAGTTTGAGTTCTTCCCTGCTGCCTAAAGAGGCCTTGGGGCTGGGGATGTGGCTCAAGTGGTAGCGTGCTCGCCTGGCATGAGTGCGGCCCGGGTTCGATCCTCAGCACCACATACAAACAAAGATGTTGTGCCTGCTGAAAAACTAAAAAAATAAATTTAAAAAAATTCTCTCTCTAAATAAATAAATAAATAAATAAATAAATCATGGCACTGTAACTTTATTTAAAAATAAATAAAATAAAGACGCCTTGACAGTTGAAAGGGTACCATATCATGTAAAGAGCAGAGGGGGGAAATTCAAGATGGTGGGCTAGAGACAGGCAGCATCCTGTGTTGTTCCATGGCCTAGGTCTCACCTCATCGGAATACAGGATCTCAGAGAGTGTGAAAATCCAGGCTAGAGGGGATTTTCACAGAAATCACCACTCTGTAAGCTCAGTGCAGAATTCAGAGCCTCAGCGATCGAGTAAGACTCTAGACTCCAGGCCCAAAACCCAAGCCCTAGCCACAAGCAGCTCTTGAGCGGCTCAGCAGAAACACCTCTCAGCCCCTCTGCAGAACTCCAGGCTGCACCCGGTTCCCACACAGGCCACTCAGCTGCTACCTACCCAAAGCACAAGGCCATTGCCCAACTCTCCCCACGTCACTGGTCACCCTGGCTTTGGAAGCAGACCGGCTCCATCTTGGATCACCTTTCTCCCCGTATTTGGTGAGCATGGCTGGCAGATGGGAACTCCCTCTGAGCCACATATCATCCTGCCAGACCCCCAGTTCAGTGTCCACTGCCAGAAACTGTAAACCTTTTTACAAAACTACTGATTATATTTTAAATAATAATTGAATCCAACATTTCTGGACATTGAGACTAAACTGTGTCTCTCTCTCTTTTTTTTTTTAATATATTTATTTTTTAGTTTTCGGAGGACACAACATCTTTGTTTGTATGTGGTGCTGAGGATCAAACCCGGGCCTCACGCATGCCAGGCGAGCGCACTACCACTTGAGCCAAATCCCCAGCCCTGTAAGTGTCTTAATAACAACAAATTGTTCATACTAATGTATTATTGATATTGGGATCTGTTAACATTGTCCTTCCCCACAAAGGAGGGATCTTGCAACCCTACAAGAGCACTACAAATTTATAGGGTAAAAACAATAACACCCCAGAACCACAGAGCTAGAAAGGAAGACACACAAGCAACATGAAAAGACAAGGGAAGAAAGTGCCCCAAACAAATCAAGACAACACATCATTAGAATCATTGGCAGCTACAGCAGAAAAATGGACACAGAAAGATTTCAGGATATACATGGTTAAAAGGTCCTGTGAACTCCAAGAAGATATAAGAGAGCAAAGACAAGTAGTAAAAGATCACTTCGATAATGAGCTACATAAACAAATCCAAGAAGAAAAAGGTCACCTCAACAGGGAGATAGAGATTCTAAAACAAACAAAGAAACAAACAAACAAACAAAAATCCTTTATATGAATGAAATAATAAACCAACCCAAAGCTCAAATGAAAGAATTACAAACAGAGTGGACTACTGGGAAGATAGCACATCAGACAATGAAGATAAAATATATAATCTTGAAAGGAACACAGTCCACAGAGTGAAAATGGTAAGGAACCAGGAGCAGAACATTCAAGAAATATGGGATAGCATAAAAAGACCAAATTTAGGAGTTATTGGGATAAAGGGAAGCATAGAGGACAAAACAAAGGAATCAAGAAGCTATTCAATGAAATAATATCAGAAAACTTTCAAAACATGAAGAATGAATTGGAAATCCAAATTGAAGAGGCTACAGGATGCCGAATGTACAAAATCAAAACATATCCATACCAAGGCACATAATAATATAAATGCTCACCATACAGGATATGGAGAAAATTTTTAAAACGACGAGAGAAAGGAATCAGATTATATATAGGGAAAAATCAATTAGGATAATGGCAGATTTTTTCATCACAGACCCTAAAAGCTAGAAGATCCTGGAACAAATCTATCAAGCTGGAAGAAAATGGGTGCCAACCAAGAATCTTTTTTTTTTTTTTTTTTTTTTTTTTTTTTTAAAGAGAGAGTGAGAGAGAGGGGGAGACAGAGAGAGAGAGAGAATTTTAACATTTATTTATTTTTTAGTTCTCGGCGGACACAACATCTTTGTTGGTATATGGTGCTGCTGAGGATCGAACCCGGGCTGCACGCATGCTAGGCGAGCGCGCTACCGCTTGAGCCACATCCCCAGCCCCCCAACCAAGAATCTTGTATCCAGCAAAATTAAGCTTTAGATTTCAAGATGAAATAAAATCCTTCCATGATAAACAAAAGTTTAAAGAATTTATAGCTAGAAAACCAGCACTACAAAACATATTTGGAAAAATATTCCATGAAGAGGAAAAGAAAAACAACAATGAAAATCAGAATAGGAAGGTAGTACCCCAAAGGTCGGGGGGAACTAATCAAATAAGAAAACCAAGTCAAGTTAAATAACAAAAATAAACAAATATGGCTGTAAATACAAACCATGTCTCAATAATAACCCTGAATGCTAATGAATTAAACACATCAATCACAAGGCATAATACACTGACTGAGAGTGAAATGCTGGGAAAAACAAAAACCATACCACTCACATGGACAGCACAAGTAAGCAAGGTTTTCCATACTCATATCAAATAAAGTAGACTTCAAGCCAAAGGGAATGAAAAGGGATAAAGATAGAGATTACATACTGCTCAAGGGAACCATACACCAACAAGATGTAACAAACATAAATATATATGCCCCAAACAATGGTGCAGCTATGTTCAAACAAACTCTTCTCAAGTTCAAGAGTCAAATTGACCACAACACAATAATCTTGGATGACTTTAACAAACCTCTCTCACCACTGCACAGATCTTCCAAACAAAAGTTGAATACAAAACTATAAAACTCAATAACACAATCAATAACTTAGACTTAACTGACACGTAGAATATTTCAACTTGCATCAAACAGATACACTTCTCAGTAGCACATGGATCCTTCTCTAAAATAGACCATATACTATGCCACAAAGCAACTCTTAGCATATATAAAGAAGTAGAGACACTAGCATGCATTTCATCAGATCATAGTTGTATATGAAATTGGGAATCAAAAACAAATTAAAAAATAAAAATTTCTCCATGACCTGGAGACTAAACAATAGGCTACTGAATGAACAATGCATTCCAGAAGAAATCAAGGAGAGGATTAAAAATTTCTTATGGGTAAAGAAGAACATAGACACAACCTATGGAAATCTGAGACACTATGAAAGCAGTACTAAGAGGAAAATTCATTGCATGGAGTTTATTCCTTCAAAGAAAAAAAAAATGACCTCACACTACCTCTCAAAGCCCTAGAAAAAAGAAGAACAAACCACCAGCAAAACAGTAGAAGGAAAAAAAATAATTAAAATTAGAGCTAAAATCAATAAAATTGAAACAAAAGAAACAAATGACAAAATGGACAAGAAAAGTTAGTTCTTCAAAAAAATAAATAAAATTAACAGACCCTTAGCCATGCTAACATAGAGAATGAGAGAGAGAGAGAGAAAGAGAGAGAGAGAGAGAGAGAGAGAGAGAGAGAGAGAGAGAACTCAAAATTACCAGTATATGTGACGAAAATGGTAATATCACAACAGATATGACAGAAATACAGAGGATAATTAGAAATTATTTTGAAATCCTATTCTCCAATAAAATAGAAGACATTGAAGTTATCAACAAATTTCTTAAGTCATACTATCTGCCAAGATTGAATCAGGAAGACATACACAATTGAAATAGACCAATATCAAGTGGTAAAATAGAAAACAATGCTTATCAACCAAGAAAAACCCAGGATACACAGCCGACTTCTAAAAGACCTTTAAAGAAGAACTAGTACCAATACTCTTTAATTTATTTCAGGAAATAGAAAAAAAGGCAGCACTTCCAAACTCATTCTATGAGGCCACTATCACCCTGATCCCCAAACCAGGCAAAGTCACATCAAAGAAAGAAAACTTCTCTAATGGACATAGATGCAAAAATCCTCAATGAAATTCTGGCAAATCAAATACAAAAATATATCAAAAAGATTGTGCACCATAATCAAGTGTGATTCATCCCAGGAATTCAAGGTTGGTTCAATATACAGAAATCAATAAATGTAATTCATCAAATCAATAGATGAGGGCATGATGTAACATGTGGGGCATGTTGCATCAGAAAGGAAGAAACCTAACTTGATGTAGGGCATACAACATGTAGGGCATATTGCATCAGAAAAGAGGAAACCTAACTTGCTGGCTGCTACCCCCTTCCCAGTCGTGGTCCACATGTGGCTAAGATAGTGCCTGGCAATCATCCAGAAGGCATTACCGTGGGTTGTGATGAAAAATTGGACCACCTCTAGGATAGGCTCAGAAAACTTTTAACCTCATGGACAGCTTGTGTCACCCATTAATGCCTGTAGGATGGGTGTACATGTGAACTCTCCCCACCCTGCTGACCTTTATCCTGACTCATTCCTGTACATTATATTAGCTGTGTCCCTGACACGTCTGATTGTCCTCTGGCGAGGGAGTGCTGGGTGCAGGCGGTCAGTAGGCCCTGTCCTTTCTTGGCTCGTCCTGGTCGGGGCGTGCTCTCCCCATTTCTCCTGAGGTCAGGAGGGAATGATACTGAAAACCCCCGACAAATAGACTTAAAGATAAGAATCATATGACCATCTCAATAGATGCAGAAAAAGCATTTGACAAAATACAGTGCCACTTTATGTTCAAAACACTAGAAAAAAAAACTAGAAATAACAGGAACATATCTCAACTTTGTAAATGCTATCTGCACTAAGCCTCAGGCCAACATCATTCTAAATGAAGAAAAATTGAAGGCATTCCCGCTAAAAACTGGAACAAGACAGGAATACCCTTTCCCCACTTCTATTCAACATAGTTCTTGAAACAATGGCCAGAGCAATTAGATAAAAGAAATCAGAGGGATATGTGTAAGAAAAGAAGAACTTAAATTAGCTCTATTTGCTGATGATATGATTCCATTCCTAGAAGACTCAAAAAGCTTCACCAGAAAACTTCTAGAACTAGGAAATGAATTCAGCAAAGTAGCAGGATATAGAATCAACCCATAAATCAAAGGCATTTCTGTGTATCAGTGACAAATCCTCTAGAAAGGAAATGGAAACACTCAACCATTCACAAGAACCTCAAAAAAACAAAACAAAAAAACAGCAACAAAAAAAACCCTTGGGAATGAACATAATGAAAGAGGTGAAAGATTTATACAATGAAAACTACAGAACCCTAAAGAGAGAAATCAAAGAAGACCTCAGAAGATGAAAACATCTACGTAGCTCTTGTATAGGCAGAAGTAATATTATCAAAATGACCATACTACCAAAAGCACTATATAGATATAATCTGTATTACAGATTTAATTCCCATTAAAATCCCCAAGGCATTGCTCATAGAAATAGAAAAAGCAATCATGATACTCATCTGAACAATAAGAGATGCAGAATAGCTAAAACAATCCTTAGCAGGAAGATTGAAGCAAGTGGAATTATTATACCAGATCTTAAACTATTACAGAGAAATAGTAACAAAAACAGCATGGTTTTGGCACCAAAACAGACTGGTAGACCAATGGTACAGAATAGAGGACACAGACACTAACCCAGAAAATTACAATTTTCTTATATTAGACAAAGGTGCCAAAAACATGCACTGGAGAAAAAAACCATCTTCAACAAATTGTGCTGGGAAAACTGGAAATCCATAAGCAACAAAATAAAATGAAACCTCTAGGTCTCACCATGCACAAAACTCAAATCAAAATGAACCAAGGACCTAGGAATTAAACCAGAGACTCTGCATCTAATAGAAGAAAAAGTAGTCTGAAATATTCAACATGTGGGATTAGGCCCCAACCTCCTTAATAAAACTCCTATAGCACAAGAATTAAAACCAAGACTCAATAAATGGGATGGAATCAACCTAAAAAGTTTCATCTCAGCAAAAGAAACAATCTGTGAGGTGAACAGAGAGGCTACATCCTGAGAGCATATTTTTACCCCTCACACATCAGATAGAGCACTAATCTCTAAAGAACTCAAAAAGCTAAGCTACCAAAATAATATTAATAATAATAATAATAACAACAACAACTAAATCAATAAATGGGTCAAGAACTTGAACAGACACTTCTCAGAAGAAGATATACAATCAGTCAACAAATATATGAAAAAATGCTCATTATCTCTAGCAATTAGAGAAATGCAAATCAAAACTTCTCTAACCTATCATCTCACTCCAGTCAGAATGGCAGCTATTATGAAGACAAAGAACAATAAGTGTTAGCAAGGATGTGGAGAAAAAGATAACACTCATACATTGCTGGTGGGACTGCAAATTGGTGCAGCCAATTTGGAAAGCAGTGTGGAGATTCCTTGGAAATCTGGGAATGGAACAACCATTTAACCCAGCTATCCCTCTCCTTGGTCTATACCCAAAGGACTTAAAAACACCATACTACAGCCACATCAATGTTTATAGCATGACAATTCACAATAGCTAAACTGTGGAGCCAACCTAGATGCCCTTCAGTGGATGAATGGATTAAAAAAAGTGGCATATATACAAAATGAAATTTTAATCAGCAATAAAAAAGAAAATGAAATCATGGCATCTGCAGGAAAATAGATGGCATTGGAGAAGATAATGCTAAGTCAAGTTAGCCAATCCCCAAAAAACAAATGCTGAATGTTTTCTCTGATATAAGGAGGCTGACTCATAATAGGGAGCCTGGAATGATTAGATGAATTCTAGATAAGGCAGGGGGGACGGAGGGGAAAAGGAGAGGATAGGGGAATAGCAAGGATGGTGGAATATGATGGACATCATTTTACAAATTACATGTATAAGGACATGAATTGGGTGTCAAAATTATTGATATACACAGATATGAGTAATTGTGGTATATATGTATAATAAGAATTGTAATGCATTCTGCTATTTCTTTATCCAAAATAAATAGATAAATAAATAAATAAAAGGGTTTTTCCAGATGTAAATCCTTTTATGTATTTAAAGAAAACTGTAAAAATTGACTACTGCCCAAGATTGCTTATCCGCAGGACTTTCTACAGTATTTTTTTTTTTAAATACAACTGAAAAAAGTAAAACATCTGAACCCTTTGTATTTCTTACTTGCATAGGATTTATTCATTTTGGCATGAAACTTTCCAAAAGAATCTTCTAGTACTCAGAATAAACTGCAAAAATTAAAAGACTTCCCACATTTCTCATGTTCACAGGGCATCTCTCCATAAGTATTTTCATAAAAGGGAAGGAAACTAGGTTTGGAACATGAAGCTGCTAGAGTGTAGCAAATTGTCCCCATTCAGAGTGTTTGTTTTCCAGTGAGGGAAATGGCTTTGAAGACAACAGGGAAAATGGAATGATTTGCTATATTTTTTCACATTTAAACAGTTATTCAGCCAGATGTGGTGATGTATGCCTTTAATCCCAGAGACTTGGGAGGCTTAGGCTGAAGGATCACAAGTTTGAGGCCAGCATCAGCATTTTTGAAAAACCCTAAGGAACTCAGCAAGTCTCTGTCTCAAAATTAAAAATATCAAAAAGAATGAGGATGTGTCTCAGTGGTAGAGGGCCACCAGACCAAATCTGCAGTGCAATCCCCAGTACAAAATTCAGCAGAATGAGCAGTGTGTTTGAAGGAGACAAGAAATATTGATCCACCACATTTCACATTTAAAGAATTTTTCTCCAGTAAACTTCCAACATGTTGATGAGAAGAACAGTAATAACAAAAGTCATTGCCAATTGTTTTCATCAGAACAATTTCTTTGCAATATGAGTTTGTTCATGTAAGTGAAGCTGATGGGATATATCAAAGGCTTTTCCCCATTGTTGACATTCATGGGGCTTCTCTCCAGTATGAGTTCGTTCATGTGAGCAAAGATGAGAGGACTGAGTGAAGGCTTTGCCACACTGCTTACATTGATAGGGCTTCTCTCTCTCTCTCTCTCTCTCTCTCTCTTTTTAAGTTTTTTAAAGAGAGAGAGGGACAGAGAGAGAGAATTTTAATTTTTTTTTTATTTTAGTTCTTGGCGGACACAACATCTTTGTTTGTTTGTGGTGCTGAGGATCGAACCCGGGCCGCATGCATGCCAGGCGAGTGCGCTAACGCTAGAGCCACATCTCCAGCCCCAATAGGGTTTCTCTTGAGTGTGAGTCCCTTCATGTCTGTGAAAGAAAAAACAAGAAAAAGACTTTTCCACATTGTTGGTATTCATTAGGCTTCTCTTCTGCATGAATACTTCCATGTATGTGAGATTCACTGGATGTGTCAAGGGGTTCTCCACATTGTTGATATTCATAAGTCTTCTCTCCAGTATGCGTTTTTTCATGTCTGTGAAGATGATGGGATTGAGCGAAGGCTTTGCCACACTGCTTACATTGATAGGGCTTCTCTCCCGTATGTGTTCTTCCATGACTCTTAAGGTGACTGGATGTAGCAAAGGCTTTTCCACATTGTTGACATTCATAGGGCTTCTCTCCTCTATGAGTTCGTTCATGTCTGTGAAGCTGAGAAGATTCAGCAAAGGCTTTGCCACACTGTTTACATTCATAGGGCTTCCCTCCAGTATGAGTTTGTTCATGTTTGTGAAGCTGAGAAGATCTAGCAAAGGCTTTTCCGCACTGCTTACACTCATAGGGCTTCACTCCAGAATGGGTTTGTTCATGTATGTGAAGGTTAGAGGCAGTACTGTAGACTTTTCCACATTGTTGACATTGATAGGGCTTTTCTCCACTATGAGTCCGTTCATGTCTGCAGAGGGAAAAAGAAGTAGTAAAGACTTTTCCACATTGTTGGCATTCATTGGGATTCACTCCAGTATGGCGTTGTTCATGTATCTGAAGGTAAGACAAAGTAGTGCAGGCTTTCCCACATTGTTGACATTCATATTGTTTCTCTCTAGTATGTGCTCTTTCATGTCTGTGAAGTTTAGAGGAGTCAGTGAAGGCTTTGCCACACTGCTTACATGCATAGGGCTTCTCCCCACTATGAGTCCGCTCATGTATCTGAAGGTAGGAAGAAGTACTGAAGGCTTTCCCACATTGTTGACATTCATAGGGCTTCTCCCCAGTATGAGTTTTTTCATGTCTGTGAAGTTTAGAGGACATACTGAAGGCTTTGCCACACTGCTTACAGTCATAGGGCTTCTCTCTAGTATGCATTTGTTCATGTCTGTGAAGTTTAGAGGACTTAGTGAAGGCTTTGCCACACTGCTTACATTCATAGGGCTTCTCTCTAGTATGCATTTGTTCATGTCTGTGAAGGTTAAAAGAAGTAGTGAAGACTTTTCCACATTGTTGACATTCATAGGGTTTATTTTCCGTATGAGTTTTTTTATGTGAGTGAAGGCTAGACAATAGAGCAAAAGCTTTGCCACACTGCTTACATTCATAGGGCTTCTCTCCAGTATGCATCCATTCATGTCGGTGAAGGGAAAAAGAAGTAGTGAAGACTTTTCCACATTGTTGGCATTCATTGGGCTTCTCTCCAGCATGGAATTGTTCATGTATCTGAAGGTAAGATAAAGTAGTGTAGGCTTTTCCACATTGTTGACATTGATAGGGCTTCTCTCCAGTATGCGTTCGTTCATGTCTGTGAAGGGAAGAAGAAGTAGAGAAGACTTTTCCACATTGTTGGCATTCATTGGTCTTCTCTCCAGTATGGATTTGTTCATGTATCTGAAGGTAAGACAAAGTAGTGAAGGCTTTTTCACATTGTTGACATTCATATGGCTTCTCCCCAGTATGAGTTTTTTCATGTCTGTGAAGTATAGAGGAGTTAGTGAAGGCTTTCCCACACTGCTTACATTCATAGGGCTTCTCCCCAGTATGAGTCCGCTCATGTATCTGAAGGTAGGAAGAAGTACTGAAGGCTTTCCCACATTGTTGACATTCATAGGGCTTCTCCCCAGTATGAGTTTTTTCATGTCTGTGAAGTATAGTGGAGTTAGTGAAGGCTTTGCCACACTGCTTACATTCATAGGGCTTCTCTCCAGTATGCGTCCGTTCATGTCTGTGAAGGGAAGAAGAAGTAGTGAAGACTTTTCCACATTGTTGGCATTCATTGGGCTTCTCTCCAGCATGGATTTGTTCATGTATCTGAAGGTAAGATGAAGTACTGTAGGCTTTCCCACATTGTTGACATTGATAGGGCTTCTCTCCAGTATGCGCTCGTTCATGTCTGTCAAGGGATAAAGAAGTAGTGAAGACTTTTTCACATTGTTGGTATTCATTGGTCTTCTCGCCAGTATGGTTTTGTTCATGTATCTGAAGGTAAGACAAAGTAGTTAGGGCTTTTCCACATTGTTGACTTTCATAGGGTTTCTCTCTAGTATGTTTTCTCTGATGTATTCTAAATAAACTTCGGTAAGCAAAGTCTTTCCCACATACGTTACATTTAAAAAGTGCTTTCCCAGTGTGCGTGATCACGTGACTGTGTAGACCTGTGGGTGAAACCAAGGTTTTACCACCTTCTTTACACTCATGGGATTTCTCTCCAGAATGAGTTCTTTCATGTATTCTAAATAAAGTGGGGGAATGAAAGGCTGTCCCACATACCTCACTTTGAAAAGCTTTACCTCCGGTATGTGTTCTTGTGTGACTTTGAACATCTGTGGGAGAAGATGAGGCTTCATCACATTGTTGACATTCATCAGGTTGCCACCCAGTACAAGAATCTTCATGCCTTTGAATGTCATTGGAATAGCTGATGACTTTCCCACATACTGTACTTTCATAGGGTCCATCTCCAGTTTGTGTTAACATTTGTGTATGAACACTTTTGAGAGAAACCAGAGATTTCCTGTATAGTTTCAATTCACCTGGCTTCTCCTCACATTCTTCCTGCTTGTAGCATTCGGGTCCATAGTGAGATGTGATCTGCCTATGAAGGAATGAAGGGCATATGAAGACTTTGGCACACATAATGCAGTCACATGAATTTACTCTATTAAAATTTTTCTTTGCTTAAGAATTGGTATCTCATGACCAGCACATTATTAATACTTGATTAATTCATGATGTTGTATTTATTTAAGGTCCTAGGTTAACGTTACTTCCAACATGAGGTAAAGCCTAGGTTTTTCAAACTTGTTCAAATAGGCAGAAAATAAAGAGATTGAGAGGAAACAATGCTTTGCAACACAGCTTGCCTATGGTCCAAATTACATTCACATATGCAATTTCATTATACTTTTTGCATGTCAAGCACTTTGAATAGACTTAATATCTTTTATATATATATAAATTTATTTCAGTTGACAATAGACTTTATTGATTTAAATGTGGTGCTGAGAAGAGAACCCAGTGCCTCAAGCATGCAAGGCAAGCTCTCTACCACTGAGCCACAACCCCAGTCCCAGTGAAGTATATATTTCTGGTAAAAAAATCTTATAAGAATAAATACTTTTAAAGTTGTGCAAATTTCTTGCATTGGTTTTAAAAATTATATGACATCCCCAGATTCCCTCAAGGATTCCTCTTGTGAGTACAATTACCTTTGATCGCTCCCAAAATTTTTGATCTTATTTTCAATGTTCTTCTCATCACATTTGATTCCTAAAATGCCAAACCAAAACATTATAAATTTCTAGGAGCTATAAATGCTTTTCCAAATTCATAGTGCATTTTATGCTACAATAATTCACCAACTGATTGTCTTCTCATGTTCTACATAAATGAAAAAAAAATAAACACAAATTCTCTAATTAAGTAAATATACAAATTATTACCTATAGATGCCAGGTTTCTGAGGACTTCCAGCATCACATCTCTGTAAAGGTTCTTCTGGGAAGCATCCAGCAAATCCCACTCCTCCTGCATGAAGTTCACAGCCACATCCTCGAAGGTCACTGACATCTAAAATATCCCACAAATGTGTAGTGGAGACCAGGAGAGATTTGACAGCATGAGAAATCTATACTCAACATGCATGATGTTCACATGATTCCCTAGCCTCTCGATTAATTCCACAATTTGGTCATTGAAATCTCCAGTGCATTTAATTCTTCACAGCCACTTCAACACTAGATTTGGGCCCCACACAAGGTAAATAGTAGAGTGTTGTACACCCTTCCTTTGGTGAGTTCACAAGAAGTAAAAGGGGTTCCCAGGTCACCCTGATCTTATTTGTTGATTGCATCTCTATCACCTTCTTACCAACATCCTGTGCAGTAGAGAGCTAATATTAGCACCCTCCTTATTACTTACCCTTAGAAAAGAAAGCTGACTGAGTAGGAAATTGCTGGGATCACAAAACTCAGCATTTGAGAGAACCTGCCAACCTCAGTGGCTCACTGGGCCTACACAGTTAATATAGACAACATGGTATTTACTGTTTCCTTCTGAATGTCAATTGTTCCATCCTAAAAGAAGTGCCTAGAATCAGCCCCAACCCACACCCTCAGAGTATGGAGTCACTAAAGAGTTTCCCTCATAGACAACAGTTAGACAATCTTCTACACAGGTTGTCACAATGTGTTCACTGGGGACTGAGCTCAACTTGGGTGATTACACTGAGGACAACTAGAAGTTTGCAGGTGCTTTACTCCAGAACAAATTTACCCAATTAGTAATCAAGTACAATGATTAATAAACATAACAATTTAATAATTTCTGGTGGTTAATGTCAAAGCAGAATGAGGTGGTGTGTGGAAAGATGGCATGTGTCTCAGAAAGAACTTGATGACCCCAAGATGTTATCTTGTCCAAACAAAAGCCTTACAAAATTATATCAGTTTGAAAAATAGTTTTCTTAGCAGAAAATCCTTTCCTAAACCTCATGGCAACCATGAATGTCCAATGATTCTCAAACTCTTCTGAAAAGCAGATGTCTCACTCAGATCATGTACAGTCATGAGACACATACCACCGTTCTGCTCAAGGACACTTTGATCAAGATAGGCCACATGTACAATGGTGGTCTGTCATGAAAGAGATTCCTCCTTCCTGTAGCACAGCTGGTGCAAGAAAACCTCAGGCACAAGCACTTCCAGGGTGTGTTAAAGCAGCAGGTTTGCAGCCCAGAATCCTGAGCTATCCCATGCTGACTGTGAAACAGGCCACCTCACGTGGGTCTATAAGCGGGCTATGATTTCTGCACAGAGTGGAACAGCCCAAAGGACAACCTACCTGAACACGACCCTTCCATCACAAAAAACCATGCATAGGACATAAGACACATGACATTTGAAGCAGGACAGTATCAACAGAGGTTAATAGGAGCCTGAGAGAAAGCCTTTTGTAGGCTGTCCTTCATTGCATGGAAAAAGTATGAGTGACAGCAGGTGTCTTGGAGACTGATCACAATGATGGAAAAGGCAAACTGAAATCTAAGTGGCAAAGGGTACTTCATCCCACTATTCTGCAGACAAATATCATTTATTATACATTTAACTGTGAAAGACTAAAACACATTTCAAAAATTTAAAAAAAATATATAATTACTACCCCCCCCAAGAAACAAGAAAGTCAAGGCTCTGACATCTCAAACAGGCTTCTATGAGACATTTAAGACCTGCCACCAATTTTCTACTGTTATTTCCAGACAACAGAAGTTGAGTTAAAACTTCCTAATTCTTTATTTTTATATTTATTTTTTTACTTGCAGTTGAACACAATAGCTTTATCCTATTTATTTATGTGGTGCTGAGGATTGAACCCAGGACCTTGCACATGCTAGGCAAGTTCTCGACCACTGAGCCACAACCCCAACCCACCTTCTAATACTTTATCTGGCATATTTTACCATATTATCAAAATTAAATAGATAAATAAAAGTATTAAATAAAAAAGAAAACTATGAAAGACTCTCATGATCATGAATGCAAAATTCCTCAAACAAAACTTTACTGAATCCAAAAATAAACAAAAAACGATTATAAACACAGTAAAGAGGAAATTATTACAGCTCTGTAAGACTGATGCCAAATTTAAAACTCAGTTAATATTTTCCAGGGACGAGCATACTACTGTGGGAAGTCAAGCCCAGTGGCCCAGATCCACTCACATCAGCCTCTGCAGGGCCCAGGAACACAGCACACGTGCAAGGCTGATTCAGAACTAAAAAACCAATTAACATTATCCATCACAACAAAAAGCTAAATAATAAATATTGATTATATCAATAGTTAAAAAATGAAGAATAATGAAAAAACACTCAAGCTCAAAAAAACACAATGTCTTCATAGAGAGACAGCATGATCCTCTATGCTACTGAAATCCACTGAAGAATCATGAAAAACAATGATGTGACATCAGTGTTGTCATGTTAATAAATAGGACAATTATTATACTATTGACCACAGGAAGCTGGGCATGGAGGCCATGCCTGGGGTCCTTGCCAATCAAGGGGCCAAGGCAGGATGATCCCAGGTTTGAGTCCAGCCTGGGCAATTTAGCAAGACTCTGTTTCTAAACAAAAAATTAAAAGTTTTGGGAATGCAGCTCAATGGTAGAGCATCCCTGAGTCCAACACCCAGCACCAAAATGAAAAGAAAAACAAACACACACCACTTATACAGAACCAATAAAAAAAAAATACTTATATATAAATCTAACAAAAATCTGTATGACAAAAACTGCTAACTTCTAATAAAAATATCAGAGACATGGAAAATATTTGGAGATACTTTTATGTTCACAGATGGGAAGCCTCAGTTAGCATCAATTCTTACCAATTTTATTTATGGATTCAGTATAATCCCAATAAAAAATATTTTAAGTCATGTTTTCAGTAACAAAAGATCCAGAACAACCAACATAGTAATGAACACTCAGTTCACAGGATGAACACTACCTGAGATTAACAACTACTAAAAATCTACAATCATCAAGACACAGTGGTATTTGGCACAGTATAAAACTATTCCACTGATCTTTGACAAAGGAGTAAAAAAAAAATCAATGGAAAATATACTCTCTTGGACAATGTTGCCAAAGCACTGGACATGAATTAACATGTAGAGAAAGAAAACATTCTCATTTCACAAATGTCACAGCACTCCCAGTGCAGCCTCAGTCTCAAAGTGGGACACACAGCTGGGACTGCAGCTCTAGCAAAGCACCTGCTTGGCACATAGGAGGCCCAGGGTTCACTTTTCAGCACCAAAAAATTGCCTATACATTGTAGTACCTAATGCAAAACTCCAAACTTCACTAAAATAACAAAGAAGTACTTACAGAGAAATCTGGGCCGGCATGACAGCTTCATATGCAACACCAAACACATGAACTGTGAGCGAAAAACTTGTAAATAGAACTTGATCAAAATGAAGTTTCCGTTTTTCAAAAGATGTACTTCAGAGAATGAGAAGACATGCTGGAGAACTGGACAAAATGTTGTCACAACATACAGTGACACTGGGTTGGTATTCAACATACATGAAGAATACTCAGTAAAAAAATAATCAACCAACTTGGAAGTGGGAAAAAGATTTGGAAAGACACTCATTCAATAAATAGGCACAGTTAACACATGTATGAGAAGATGTTCACCTGCATATAATTAGGAAACTTCAAAATGAACAATGAGGTGCCACCAGATACTCAACTAGATTGGTGACATGCCAAACACCAAAGGCTCCAAAAGACACTGAAAACATAAATCAGCAAGAACCCTTCCCTTGCTCATGTGAATGGAGAGAAGAACACTGTCTGGAAGACAGTCACGCTCTTACAAAATAAACATGGTGCACTCTACAATTAATTCACCACACTCCCAGGTGTCTATTCAAATGAGGTGAAAATTATGCACAGAAAACTTCTCAGCAGTGACTACAGCAGCCATATCCAGAACTGCCCAAAACTAGAAGCAAGGAAGATGCACCTTTCAATGCTAAATGGACAAGCTGCAGTTTAACCACACCAAAGAACATCACCCAGAAAGTGAGCTCTGCAGCCTGCAAAGATACAGCACCCTTAAAGGCAGACTAAGTGAGAGAAGCCAGTCTGAAAGGCCAAGTGCAGTAAGATTCCAAGTCAGGAACATTCCAGAAGAGACAACATTATAGATGCACTGAAACTCTTCTGTATGACATTATTATGTAGAGTATGTGATACACAAAATTACACCACATAGAGGAGGAACCCTAAGGTAAAGGATGGATTTCAGCTGAAGATAAAGTGTTGCTTCATCCACTCTCTTAATCAAATGTAGGATACTGATTCAGTAACTAACAAGCATCCAACATCAATGCAAAATATCGAGAACAGTGTAGAGAAGGGTGTTTGATACAATATGTAATGGCTCATTTGAATTGTCAACCACATTGGATTAAGAGATACCTGTGATTAAGAGGCCTCTGGGTGTGTCCACGATGGTGTGTCTACAAATGATTGGCATGTGGAACTGAGAACCAAACTAGAGAACCTCCTTAGGTATAGGCAGCACCATCCAATAGGACGGTGTCTTAGGTGGAACAAAAGTTGGAAGAAGGAGGAAGCAGCAGCAGAGAAAGCCCCTTTCTTCTCCAATGGCTGCTGCAATGGCATGAGGATATCAGACTCTGCCTTCTTCACTCTCCCAAAGTGGACTCTGCCTGTGATTCTCCAGGGAGTTTCCAGAACCTTTGGTCTGGACTAGGGCATCACCACTGATCCCTCTTGTTCTGAGGCTTCAGCCTCTTGGACTCTGCAGCTACTACTTCTCAAACTCTCCAGCTGCAGATGGCCACTGTGGACATGCAGCTTCAGGTCAAGTAGGCCAATCTAATAAGTCCCCTTTTATAATCACACTTCGTGTTGATGCTGTTCCTCTAGCAAACATTGACTAACAAACTATAAGACTAAAATTGCTCTGAAAAACAAAATTGATTTAATAAGGAAGTGAATAAACTATATGCCATAAACTTTAAAAAATATAAACATAAGAAACAATATTACATAATGAATACCTTTCCCAAATAATAATGCAAAAAATAAAGCAAAGAAGAAAAGTCATAGTTACAAATTTCAAAACTATGGACAAAAGCAAGGAAACTGATTTTCAATACTATTTCCATCTGGAAAGAAACTGGATGATAAATCTTTTTTTAAAATATATATTTATTCTTTAGTTCTAGGTGGGCACAATCCCTTTATTTAATATTTATGTGGTACTGAGGATCAAACTCAAGGCCTCACGCATGCTAGGTGAGCACATTTTCTCTGAGCCACAATCCCAACCCCTGGATGATAAATCTTTAAAAGGTATTCCAACTGCTGGTGTGGTGGTGTGCACCTGTAATTTCACCACTAGGGAGGTCCAGGCATGGAACTGGCAAGTTGGAGGCTCTCTCCACAATTTAGCAAGACATCCAGAAATTTTGTGAAACTTGGTTTTCAACAATAAATTGGGGGACTGGGATTGTAGCTGAGTGGCAGAGCTACAGTATGAGGCACTGGGTATGATCCTTAGCACCACAGATAAATTAACAAAAATAAGGTATTCTGCCCCTCCAAAACTATACAAAATAAAAATAAAAATAGGTACATAATAAATAGAAAGGGCGGAGCACGTGCTCAGTGGTCAAGTGCCTCTAGGTTTATTACTCAGTAAAACACCTGCCCACCTCCAAAATGCTGCTCACACATTGAAATTCATTTTTTTTGAGGACAACATAAGCTGAGCAAGTCCCTGGCTTCAATCCCACCACTCTATACATCAGCAAATAAGTAAACCCCAGTCTACAATATTAATTTTCTTGGGGTGGAGAGTAGCTCAGTAGTAAGAACTTGATAGCCGTCGGTTCAATCCTCAACAGTCCATGTACACAAACACACACACACACACACACACACACAAAAAAAAAAAAAAAAAAAACCCTGAAAATATATGTAATGAGTGATAAAAAAGATTATAATACAAAAGATACACAATGAGAGGCAAGAAAAATCAATGAAAAGACAACACACTTTCTTACAAAGGAGACTGAACTTGCCCATGATCTACACTCTTTGAAAAAACAAAGAGCATTTCAGTAAATTATGTGAAATTCAGGGCATGGATTATTGTGTTTTTTGGGGTGAACTTAAAAAAACTACATCTAAAATGAAAATAGTACACTGTATCTAAGACCAGTGAAAATATTGTACAGGACAGAGAGAGTAGAGAGAGCATTTATGTTACTCCCAAGTTTCATAAGCTAAAAGGCCAGCTCCCAAATGGGTAGCCCTAGGAGGAGGTAATTAGGAGGGAACAGCAATCAGGTGACATGGTGGGAGTGCCTGTGAGAGGATCAGCACCCTTACTGAGACATATATATCTCTCCTGTTCAGAAAACAGGTGTCATTTATTATTTCACTGATAAAGTATTCAGTGACTTTTTAAATGATCACAGTTGGGTATTTTAGGTATTGCCAAAATTGTCCTTAAGACATCCAATGAAGATGGGTGTGATGGTGCACATCTGTAACCCCTGTGGTTCAGGGGTCAGAGGCCCAAGGTGATGTAGCAAGTCCCTGACTCAAAATGAAGAATCTAAAAGGAGCCAGAATTGAGGCTCAGTGGCTAAGCACCTCTGGGTTCCATTCCTGATACCAAAAACCACACAGCTAACATGGACCTGCCAAGACCAGACAACAACAGTAACAACAAACTGTCATTCTTGTCAAATTCATGAGCATGTCAATGACTGTAACTAATTTACATAAAATCAAATTCATAAATTTATCCACTACAATTTTTGGAGAAATGGATTCATTTCCTGCAGCAATAATGGTAGACAGAGTTTCTCTGTATCTTAAGTGGCATTCTGGAATCTAGGACATGGATTTCAATTGGAAATCATTGAAAAGACAAGATCAAATCTCACCAATTTTCTATGTATACTCAGGGGTAGCAAAAGATAAATTAGATGTGTTTTTTGTTGTTGTTGTTTGTTTTTCTGTTCTGTTCTTTTTCTTTGGTTTGGGATCAGAGATTAAACCCAGAGGAACTTTACTGATGAGTCTCATCCCCAGACATAAGGCCTGGCTAAGTAGCTAAGGCTGTACTCAAGTTTGCAATCCTCCTGCCTCAGCCTCTGGAACAGCAAGGATCACAGGTGTGCACCACTGTACCTGGCTGTAATTGTTTTCACAATGGAAATGTTACTATACTTTTTAAAATCCACTTCTTTCTTGCCTATTTAATAATAGTCCATCCAACTTGGCTCTGAAAAAATAGACATGGGCCTTAAAATGTGAGCAGATCATTTCAAAGTGATACACAGAAAGCTTTGGTGCCGAGGGAGCACACATGTGTCAGGCTCAAGGGGCAGGGAAGGTCCCTGACATCTGGGACGTGACCTCTTTTGGTCTTGCTTCCTGAAAGCCTCTAGGATCACCCTCCCAGGGACCTAGACCATGACTCCAGTCTAGGAGGCTTTTCAGGTTTGCACAGCTCTGCACTGGGGTGGGTGGTGCTTATGCTCTGGGAGAGGTTTCGCTCCTTTACACTGTGAGACTAAAAGGGCAGGAATCACTGGTGACCTGGCCCCTCAGCACCAGCATCCACAGGATGACTGTCCACCTCTCTCCAAGAAATGGGAACAGAGCAGGGAAAAAACAAGGTTCCAAGGAAGTAGCTGTCTAGATGAGGCCTGTTCCAGGAGATTCCTCAGCCCAGAGCCCCAGCAGCTTCCCTGAGAGGCTGCACCCCACACCTCAGGCTGTCCTCTAGGAGGAGCTGACCCAGGGCCTGAAGTTCTGTTCACCCTGCAGGGACCAGGGCAGCTGTGGCCACCTTGTGGCAGCTCCAGGAGAGGACAGTGGCTGAGGACATGGGACCCTGTGAGGCGTCCAAGGGGAACCTCTGCCCAAGAAATCTGACAGGGTGTCTACACCTAAGGAAGATAAAAGGAGAAGCACAAGGCTTTTATAGCTGGGAACTCAAGTTCTCTATACAGTTGCATCTACATCAAAGAACCTTCAGAGTACTTGACTAACTAGACCACCATGAGGGTGCAAAGGCAGGGTTCTGTATGGAGAGCAAAAATTATCTTGGGGTATATTAAGGCCTTTAATAGCCAATTATCTTAATTTCTGTATCAGACCACAATTCTCAAAACTATTAAATTTCTCAGAATATATCACTACCTTTACCAGACATCTAATCCCCACCATCTACCAAAGTAAGAAAGTAATAAGAACAGTCAGAAGAGATTTTTTTTTCTTCCTTCCTTTCTTTCTGTAGCCCACCAATCTGATGATCCTACAAATGTAATTGGTTAATGTAGTGATACAAAGTTTCTTTTAGAAAAGTTCATGTAGGCCAGGCACTGTGCCACACGACTGTAATTCCAGTAGCTTTAGAGGATAAGGTAGGAGGATTGCTAAATTCAAAGTCAGCCTCAGCAAGTTAGTGAGACCATAAGAAACTTGATGAGATCATGTCTCAAAATACAATCTAAAAAGGACTGATTGTTACTCAGTGATTAAGTGCCTCTGGGTTCAATCCTTGTCTTTCAGGGTGGGACACATACATCATTTAGGGTCACTTGAATCCATGTTTCTGAGTATGGTAATTAATATTTAAATCAAAATGAACTATTTTCCATAGCTGGGATGCCAATGCCTTTAATGTCAACAGCTTGAGAAACTGAAGCAGGAGGGGCAGGACTTACAGGCCAGGCTGGGCAACACAGCCAGACCCCATCTGAAAATCAAATTTAAAAAGTTGGGGATGGAGAACAGAAGAAAAAATGAAACACTATTATCCTATGTGCATATATGACTACAGGACTGGTGTGAATCCACATATCAAGTACAACCAGAAAAGGAGCAGTTACACTCTATGTGTGCTGTGTCAAAATGCACTATAATGTCATGTATAACTAATAAAAACATAACATAATCCAAGATTCAATATCCCTAGGTTCTATGTACAAATGCCTTTTTCCTTTAAAGTAAGTATTTTGACCAAACACAGGAAACTGTTAAGTGATTATTCTTTCCCCTCAAGTATAATATTCACAAATAGAAAACAAATGCTTTCAAAAGTGTTCTTCTTGCCAGGGACAGTGGCACAGGTCTTGTTAGAATGGCCTTAGGCCTGAGCCTAAGAAACTCCATTTAAAAGACCTGAAGTTTCACCAGGCACATCCACAGATCCTCCAGTAAGGCCTCAAACAAGTTCCTTCCTCTCACCCTGATAAAGAGAGTGAAGGCTATGCCAGGCTGTCCTTGCCTGATAAGAGGGAAAGGGAGAAGATCAGGGAGGAGATGATCCCAGGGTAAATGATGTCACTGAGAAATAGGGTGGTAGCTGATCAGGATTGAAAACATGATCAAAAGACCCAAAATATAGTATAAATGATAGAGCAGATGAACAGGAATTCAGGCAGCAGAAACAAGGATGCACTGGAGAGCCTGCTGAGGACCTGACATCCCATCACTTGGCATCTTTCCTGAGCCTCTGAAAGATCCTCACTGCTCTTAAACTCCACTGCCTCCTCTGGACCTTGGGGAGAGCTGCAACTCCTCTCTACAACCTCCTCCTCCACTGGTCCTCCACTCCACACCAGGAAAAGCCTGCCTTGGTTCCAGACCTGGTCACTGAGGTCTGAGTGAGTGTGCATCTGCTGGACTCAAAGCCTCAGACATAAGACCTTAAAACTTAGCATGCAGAGAGAATGTCTGTCATTAGCTTATCATGATTAACTGTGTTTCCCAGTGCTTAGAATGAATCTAGAATTGTTTGCTGTTAATTGATTATGTCTATGGCAATGCCTAGCATTAAGGATTGTGGTTATCTTGAGTAAGAACCTATACAATTAAACTATATTGAGTAATTTGAGTGAATACAGCATTGAAAGGGGCAGAACTGTGTGGACATTCTTTATTTCTCCCCTTGACTGCATAAGTCACAGTTTTGTCCCCTCCACACAGCCCTGTAATCCCAGGAATTTTGGAGGCTGAAGCAGAAGTGAAGCCAGATTTACAGATAGGTAGTTAGGCAAATTGGGTCTAATATTGTGTAAGATAAATAAAACAGAGGCCATTATAGAGAATGGAGTCCTGGAAACCAGAGCAGCAATTGAAATGTTAATGTCCCCAACACAGGAATCCATTCTAAGGAACTGTTAATCATAATCCAAAAGCCACCCCAGGCCTTTCCTGCAAGGACTCGTCACTGGTAAACAGCGGTAACGGAAGGATCACAGGTTGGAGACCAGCTTCCACACCAAATGGGTGCAGATCTCAGAATTCAGTAAAAGTGGAGGCTGGGGATGTGGCTGATAAAGCTCCCCGAGTTTGGATCCCCAATTAAAAGAAAAGAACTATTCTGTGCAATATTTCACTAGATGAAAAGTGACAATTAGCGGACGGTGTGCATTTGGACCGAGTGGGAAGAACGGACGTCTGGCCGAGCTGTGAGGTGGAGGGAAGGTGGGTTTAGAGGCAGGAGGCGCCTGCAATTTGGAGGACCTACAGCAGCCTCCGGAGGAGCTCCCCTGGGAGGAGGAAGGTGCGTGGCCCTGCTTCCTCCACGTTGGGAACAGTGGGTCGGGCCACTACTAGGGAGCAAAGGGGACACCAGGGACCTGAGCCGCCCTTCCAAATGCAGGAAACCAGGGGACAGGTCCACCCTCCAGCGGGGACACTGCCACGCTCAGCAGCTCACCTCAAAAACCCAAAACCCAGCTCAGCCCACGAGACCAAGGGACAGAGCCACGAGTCCCCAGCTCACCAGGGCACCGGGGCCCAAGGCAGGTGGTGACGTGTACCTTCAGCCCTGGTCGCAAACTCACCATTTTTGTCTTCTGTGGTGACCCGGCGTCCTCTCGAGGAATCTCCAGGCACCCGAGATGGGGGTGGGGGGGGTCACAGGCAGCAGAGTCACCTGAGCCCCTGGAGCAGAGAACTCTTGGCTTGAAGAATGAGAAGCCGAGTCGCTGCGGAAGAAAAGCCAGAGATTGCGGAAGCCCGCCCTTCCTCTTCCTCTGCGCACTGATTGGACAGTTCCCCCAGCATCCGGGATGGATGGCCTCCAGGCCCGCCTCTGCATCGTGACTGACAGCCAACCTCATCCAATCACTGGCTGAAATTGGGTAGAGTGACATATTCCTGGCTCCAGCCCTTTTCAGGCGGAGCTTCCCGGCTGTGCTGGGAACTAATCCAGGTGGGAAGCCTTGGCTTAGCCTCTGGTACAGAGGTGACACCTGGCGCTGAGCTGGGCTTCAGCCATAGAGTGCTTTCTGAGCATGGGAGGCCCTGGGTTTAACCTCAACACAAAAACAAAGCACAGCTTCTCAGGGAGGCTGAGGCTGGAGGAGCCCAAGGTCAGGTCAGCGTCTGCAAAGAATGAGATCCTCTCTTAAAATAAAAGGAATAGAGTGGGGATGTAGCTCAGAGGTCCAGGTCAAGCCCCACTGGGTATATATATATATATATACCTCAGGCAAATTAGGAAGACGCTGTCACCAAATTTTCGAAACACTCTTTAAAAATATCATGTATATATCCACATGTATATGATATGTACTTGCTGAGAGCCCCTGGCATTTTGCCAACAGTATTGATTGACAGGGGAGGCATTACTATCACCTCTTCCACAACTTTTGAGTTCTCCTGGGGATTTCCCGGGATTCCCCGAGAGTTCCCATTGGTTGGGGAAGTGAAGGAGGAGGGATTTCCCAGAGAGATATTTCCGGCTGGGGGTTCCTGGAGGAGCCATGTGGCATTGGGGAGAATTCCCCAGGAGCGTGTGTGAGGTTTTTTCTTGCAGTTCAAAAATAAAGTTTGTTCCTGCTTCAGTGGCTTGTGATTTGTGCCCAGACAGACTGCGGCATATACTAATGAAAACAGTTTGAAAATTATTTTAGTAGTTCTCATTACCTCCTGGCCTCTGATCTTTGAGGAGGCAGCCTGAGCTATAAAAGGAAACATTTGGGGTTGGGGCTGTGGCTCAGTGTTCCATCTCCAGCAGAGAAAGGGGTGGGGTGTGGGGAGGCAGGCAACCCTCTCAAACAGCAATGTGCAGGGGAAATAAAATGGGCGCCTTGTGCTCAATGTAGATAGTCTACATTCTACTATTATCAATTCTTATGTACAGACCTGACTCTGCTGATCCCACAAGTCTGCTCAGCTGTTTGCCCTAAAATCAAAAAGAAAAGGTGTTGATTGAAAGCAGGAAAGGAACTTTGACCAGTGCAGCTACACCAGGGAGACAACGAAACCAGTCCTTACCCTGTGTTTAGGTGCTGACAAGGGCTGTGAGATTTTCTAGAAAGGGAAATCATTGTCATGAATGTATAGGGAAATTGTATGTAGAAGTTAGTATTAATTATAAAAAATAATATTGTATTATTATTGCAATAGGTGATATGCAAATAATATCATAATATGTAGAATTGTATTAGGTTAGGCTTCAGGCATCTGTATTCTCATAACATGTCTGTGAGCTCATTTGCCTCCTTGAAACATGTCCTTCTATTGCACAGACTGACCTCATTATTTTCTCTCAGTATAAAGATGCACCAACATTTTCCGGAAAAGTCACAAGCCCATCTGCATCCTGCCTAGGAAGGATGTACCCCCTGAAGCTGACCCAGCACTCTCAGCTTTCTGGGTTTCAACTTATAGTCAAACCAGAAAGAAATAATATCCCTGCTCAGCTCTGCAAGAAAGCCCGTATATAAAACATAAAAATTTGCCACTTGGGGCCAATACAGCCTGTCATATTAACTCCCCTAATGAAAAGTAAACACAATTTTATTTTTTTCTCTTAAGTTGGACTTTGTGAAGTCTTTCACATCCTGCACAGTGCATCACATTCATTCTACCTAACAATATTGCCCATGGACAAGAAGGGCTCTTGTGTAAAAAGTGTGGAAATGTGGGCACATAGCTGCCCAGAGCTGAGAATTGAATCCCAGGAGCTTTTATTGTCCCCCATGTCAAAATTGAATTGAGGGCGTGGGCACTTTAGCACTGAGCTACATAAGCCCCCCTTTTTATTGAGGTGAAAAGAATGTGGGTGGGAGCATAACTGTGATGGATCTGAGAAAATAATCCCAGATGGTGACTCCACCTGTTATCAGACCAATGAGGAAATAAGAAGTACAAGCATGGTGGTGCAGGACTGTAATCCCAGCCTCTCAGGAGGCTGAGGCAGGAGGATTGCTTGCTCAAGCCAGCATCACCAAAATAGGGTGCTAAGCAACTCAGTGAGATCTTGACTCTAAATAAAATACACAATAGGGCTGGAGGTGTGGTGAAGTGGCCACATGCCCCTGGATGAATGGAAGGATGGGTGAATGGGTGGGAGGATGCATGGACTGATGGGAAGATGTATGTATGTCTGAATGGATGGCTGGATGAATGGGTAGATGGGTGGGTAAATAGATAAATCCATGACGCATGGGACAGAAAGTGGGCCGATGGGTGGAAGCAGGGATGGCTGGTACATAGACAGATGGATAGATATATACACAGATGCATGCTGATGGATTTGAGTGAAGTTAGTGATTTACTAATCCTGAGAATAAAGAGCCCAGAACTGAGTACAATTTTACAAGCCTAAATGACATCATGTACACAGTTTAGCCAAAATAAGAAAATTCCCCACACTCTCTAAGATCTTCTAGCCTTCAAAGTCCCCCACTCAGACCATCTCTTTTGCCCCATTTTGGCCCTGTCTCCCCCACACCCCACTAAGACATAATTTTTCCCCTAGTCCCCAGTCATACTGGGGATCAGGGTTTCTGTGAACTCAGGATATGCAAGTGTCTTTTCCACCCATAGCTTTCAAATCCTTTGGGTCCGAACCCAGCGGTGGCATTGCTGGGTCATATTGTGATTCAATCCTAAGCTTTTGAGGGGCCACCACATTGTTCTGCCAAGGGCCACCTGGAGCCCCAGGAGCTGGGAGAGGCAGGAAGGAGCTTCCGTGGAGCCTGTGGAGGGAGCTGGACACCATTGTAAGAGGTGGGTCCTGTCCACATCTGGCCCTTAGAACCCCTGAGTGGGGTCTTGTGTGGAAACAGGGTCTCTGCACAGGTCGTTTGTGAAAGGTCCTGAGATGGGTTCCTTCTGGGTCAGGGGGCCCTTATGCAATGGCAGTGTCCACACAAGAGACAGAGAGAGGACACAGTCACAGAGATGGAGCCACATGGAGACAGAGGCAGAGACTGGAATCATGGGGCCACCTGGAGCCCCAGGAGCTGGGAGAGGCAGGCAGGAGCCTCCCTGGATCCTGTGGAGGGAGCTCCTCCTTGTGACCCCTGGTCTCAGCCCTTTGCCCTCCAGGGCTGGGGGAGGGGGTGGTGGTTCCTGGATCACTTTTGATTTCAGTCTCTTTGTTTTGGGTTATTAATTATAACAGCCCCAGGAAAACCCTCACAAACTCAGTATACTCTAGTTTTACAGTTGGAAAATTATCATTTCTGGAGCTGAGTTTTGCAGCACTGAGAAATTTTACTTGCACTGGTCGATTTTAAATAATTTTTTCCAATAACTAGACACACAGCACCACCCCATCCACAAAACTTCACTGTATTTCAGTGTATCATTCCCATAGCAACCAACATCCCCAATGCTGAATTCATCAGCCAAGATTATCCTAGATTAGCAGCCTAGTAGGTTGTTTTATCTTCATTTTATTTTTGTTTTTTGGTACTGTACATTGAACGCAGTGAGCCTAACCACTGAGCCACATCCCCAGCCCTTTTTTATATCTTTTTTTTTTTAATTTTTAATATTTATTTTTTAGTTCTCGGCGGACACAACATCTTTGTTGGTATGTGGTGCTGAGGATCGAACCCGGGCCGCACTTGCATGCCAGGCGAGCGCGCTACCGCTTGAGCCACATCCCCAGCCTTTTTTTTATATCTTATATACAGAGTCTTGCCCATTTGCTCAGGCCCTCACTACATTGCTGAGACTCGCCCCCAAATTCAACCCTCCTGCCTCAGCCTCCCAAGCCACTGTGATTATGGGCATGCCACACCACAGCAGATAACACTATGTTTTCTGAGAATACCTTTCGTCCTGGGAGCAGAGATCTCTAAGAAAACAGGAAGCAAGCAAGTTGGATACTTCTAGGCAGATTATCAAACAGACTGAGCACGATCGTGGGTTAGAAATGGTCTAGGGCCATGGGAGCTGGCTCCTGGGGAGCAGAGTTTGAGGGAGGTTGTGTGGGTAGGGGCAGCTGGGTGGGTCTTGATTCTGCTGTGTCTCATTGCTCCAGATAGGGAATACCCATAGAATGTTAAATAGAGAATATAACATAGAATTTCATATTTAATAATAATGGTATAATTATAATGTAATAATAGATAAGCTCTAAATTATAATTTCCAACCTTGTTAATGCACCTGTGTCAATAATCATTTTGAAGTGGCACACACCTGTAATTCTGTGACTTGGGAGGCAGAAGCAGGAGGATTGCTAGTTGGAGACCAGCCTCAGCAACTCACAAAGCCCCTAAGCAACTTAGAGAGAGTCTGTGTCAAAATAAGATATAAAAAAAGGTTTAGGGATGTAGCTCAGTTGTTTAGCACCCCAGGTTGGATCCCTAGTACCAATAGTAATAATAGTAATTAAAGGAATTATTCTGTTGATACATCTGCAGAATTGAAAGCTTGACACCTAAGAACATGGAGCCTCTGTGAGGACATGGGCGACAAAGTCAATAAAATCAAGGGTGTGGCTGAGTCTAAAGAAGGTGACCCAGCCCAGAGGATGCTGAAGAACTCAGGGGTGACAAGGGGGGCTGGTGACAAGGGACACAGCTGTTCCATTGTGCTGGGTTTCTGTTCCACGCAGCATGGGTGGTGGGGAGGAAGTAGGGCTCCTAGCGATGGCCAGCTGCCATCTCTTTCCTGATCCCAAGATCCACTGGGCTGGAGCTGGCTTTGGCCATCAGGCAGAGGTGGAGTTGGCTTGGGTGGTGGCCTGAGGTCATCAATGTGTAGTCAGGGTCTGTGGTCTGAAGGCCCCAGGCTGGGTGTTTGGTTACAGCAGCCCAGGAAGACTAATACACTGACCAGCAGCCCTGGGACCAGTGCAGTGATCTGAGTGTGTCTGGAGCTGCACATTGGAACTGAGGGTCCCTTAGCTCTGAGTGGTGAGCATGTGGAGATGTGGCAAGCCAGCCATGGGCTGGGTGTGAACTATGAGCCTGCTGGACTCTGCCCACCACCTCATGGAACCAGGGCACGGAGTCAGGAATGAGGACACGGGTCTCCCAAGGGTCTCTGCAGAGGTCAAGGATCAAAGGCGGGTCAAGATGGACCCCTGGTCCCCAAAGTATGGCAGACCCCTCCCCCTTGGCAGGCTCAGGCGCCCTCTGGCTGGAAGAGCAGGGTGAGGAAGTGCCTGTTCCACAGAGTTGCTCCTGTGGAGGGACAAGGATCACAGAGAGATGACTGAGGACAACAGCAGGACTCAGCCAGGTGTCCTCAGGGGGTGAACAGCACCAGGGGTGGTGGCCCATGCGTGGGTGGGCATAAGCTGTTCTGTCCTCTCCAGAGCAGAGAGAAGGCGGCCTCCAATTCGATCCCCCCAGATCCATTCACTACAATGAGACCTGACAGTGTGACATCCAGAGAGCAGCTACTGCCTGAGGACCTACACCTCAGATAGGAAAAGCCACCCATCAGGATGGACCCCAGCCATGACTGGCATCTGTCTGCTCAGCCTGCTCTGTCCTGGCGCCCTCCAGCCACAGGCACAGCCCACGTGCTCCCAGCCCTGCCCAGCTGCTGGTCGACCTGAGTCCCTTCAGCTCTCACCTTCCTCCTTCACTATTCTCTTTTTGGAGAAACACAGCTTATTTTAAAAAGATTCTTAGAGATCAAAATTCCTCTTTATCTCACTCCAGGGACAATGGCAGCTTCTAGGATCACAAACAACAGTGAGTGTGGCGCAGGGGAGGGTGTTAGACCAGGAGGCAAGGAAAATAAAATTAAAATCAAATTAAAGCAAGGTTATTATTTTGACTGGCGGGGCTGCCTCTCCCACCCAAAACTGTGGGAAGAAGGCAGCCCCAGCTTTCTTGCAGCACAGCTCCATAGCCCAGAAAGTTACACAAAGGGGGTTCAGATAACAAAACTAGGATGCGCAGAACACAAAGGCTAGTTTAAATTTTTGCGGGCCCCGACATCAGAAATTATGAAGGTCATTAGAGCCTCAGAGGTGGTCATTATCTGGTGAGGGAAGGCCAGGGTTTATGAGGCATCACTACAGTTTCAGAGAGGGCTGCTGTGTGGTCAGAGAGCCAGGCATGGGTGAGTTCAAGGCATGGGCAGGCATTCCAAGCAGGTTCAGAATTTGCAGTAATTTACAGTAAAGCCAAAATTAGCTTTTCATGGCTTTGTAGCGAGATGGCTCTCAATTTTAAGAGGAAATCAGGCTGGGCCTATCAAGGGGAGTAAGGCGCCCACGTGTATTGCTAGTGGGATGGCAGATTGGTGCCACCAATACAGAAAGCTGTATGGATATTCCTTGGCAACCTCAGAGTGGAACCACCATTGGACCAGCTGTCCCTCTCCTCGGTTTTTACCCAAAGGACTTAAAATAATTAGAGAGACACAGCCACATCAATGTTTATAGCAGCAACATTTATAATAGCTAATTTGTGAAACCAACCTAGATGTTCTTCAGTAGGTGAATGGGTTAAAAACTGTGATATATTTATATATATTATTATTCAGCATAAAAAATTAATAAAATCATGACATTTGCAAATTTGCAGGTGAATGGATGCAGTGGAAGAATGTTATGCTCTGTGAAGTGAGCCAATCCCAAGGAAACAAATGCCGGATCTTTTCTCTCCCATGAGGATGCTGATCTATAATGGGGATGGGGGAACATGGGAGAAATGGAAGAACTTTAGAGAGGGCAGAGGAAATGAAGGGGAAGAGAAGGGGCAGGGGGTAGAAAAGATGGTGAAATGAGATTTGTGTCATTACCCTAAGGACATGAATAAAGACACAAATGGTGTGACTCTACTTTGTGTACCACCACAGTCATGAAAAATTGTGCTCTATATGTGTACTAGGAATATACACATATAACAAAGTAGAATAAATAAATAAATTTAAAAAAATTTCTACAGACTTAAATTTAGCTTCTGTGTAAATGACATTCAGGTTAGCTACAATATTCCACTTTGAAAATTCCCTGTGCCTTTCAGTGTATTGGCGAGAAACTGAAAGCCATTGTATTTCTGGTGCTTTTAGGCTCTTTGGAAGCTCATATCAATATTGCTTTTCTTGCATATTTTAAAATATCTTTTAGTTATAGGTGGACACAATATCTTTATTTTCATGTGGTGCTGAGGATTGAACCAGGTGCCTCATACATGGTAGGCGAGCGCTCTACCTGTGAGCCACAACCCCAGCCCCTAATATCTTTATTTATTATTTTTTTATGTGGTTCTGATAATCGCCTCATGCATGAGCATGCTACCAGTTGAACCACATCCTCAGCCCACTCTTTTTGCATATTTTGAACAGTGAAATATATTCCCCACCTTGCCATGGTCTCAGCACCCCTTTAATGTTGCAATACCTGACTTTCAGATGGTAAACTCTTTCAACTGATACCATTAATAATTTCTTTTCTTTTTTTTTTTAAATATTTATTTTTTAGTTTTATTTTTTGGCGGACACAACATCTTTGTTTGTATGTGGTGCTGAGGATCGAACCCGGGCCACACGCATGCCAGGCAAGCGCGCTACCGCTTGAGCCACATCCCCAGCCCCAATAATTTCTTTCTTCTATTTTCTACTACTAATATTGTTCAGGGTCCAATCTCCTATATCATTTTTTTTTCTTTTATTTTCATTCCTTTCTGATTCTAGGTTGCCTGTTTTAATATTTCTAGCCTCTCTATTGTTTTTTTTTTTTTTTTAATGCTGAACATGTTTTCAACCAGCAAGAATGTATTCAAGTTTGGCGAGTGAGTATCTGCACACAGTATATTGGATTTCAGCACCAGCCTCTTGAATACACCTTACAATGGTCTCCCTTAGAGTCAGTTCTCCTGGCCACACCTCTGTGTGCTTCTTTCTTTTGCTTTGTTTGGCTTGGCTGTTTGCAGTTGCTATTTTGGGCTAGTTTTAGGAGCAAAAAATGACTCCCACATCTGCTGGTCCTTGCTTTTGCACTGTCACATGCCAGGGAGCCCTCCTTGGAAGTTGTGGGGAGCGACAAGACCTTTCCCAGTCAGCTGTACCACATGTGTTAAATGTGGATACCACTGAATTATGAAAAGTTCGAAGCACTGTGTCTGGACTGTCTTACCCGAGGGCCTTGGGCCAGCCATCTCCAATCGGCTCTGTGAGGCTCTCAGGGGCTGTCACTGTCACACTGAGGGGGTGAACGGGTCTCCAATTAATGACCATCCGGACAGCACTCTTCTGCGGGTGGCCGTGCATGATAGCCATGCCTGGGTCACGCAATGAAGAGACCTCCTGCTCAAACTTCCAAGAAGTGGGGGGCTTGCACGGCACACTGTAGCGCCTCAGTCCCAATGTCTTCCTGCAATCTCCAAATAAGAGCAATAAAAGGGAAGCCATCAAAACCACCCGAATAATATGTTGGCACAGAAGCAATTTTACAAGATCCACAACGTCCACTTTGGAGATGACCCTGGAACTGAATGTGAGTCAGAAGACAAAGAGCACTGTGGGTGGCCATGCAGAGTGGGCACCTTATAGCTGCCCGTTCAAAAGAAGGCCCCGCAGTGGGGAGGACTGGGGTGAGGTCTGCGACCTGTGCTGGACACCTCGGCTGCAGGGAGGAGCGGACACAAAGGCTTATGTCATGAGTGTGTTGATGGTGTAAATGTATGCTGTGAAGCACGAATAAATGATACTATGAAAAAACTGACCAAAAGCCCCCCCCAAAGAAACCCTAGACACAGAGAAAACCTAGCGTAGCCCACAGCAAAAGTGACGGCATGTGACACCCTCTTCTGCAGGTGGGAAGTGATTGCTGTGGCAGAAGCTGACCTCACGCCCTGAGCATCTCCCCTCCTCCACGCCCTTCCCCCAAGGTGATGCTCTGCCCCCAAAGACCCACCCAGGGCAGTGGCCTTGGCTGGCCATGGACTAAGTCTCTGAAACCATGGGAACAAAGTTGCCTTTCCCCTCTCAGCGGTTGTCACCAGGTACCATCACCACAGCATCCAAAAGGGATCGCAGTAGACTCAGGGGGCCTCCGGAGAGGGGTGACATGATGTACCCAGAACAGAGGAGGGTGCTGCGTGCTGCAGTGAGGGACGGTGGCTGTGTGAGGACGGCACAAGGGGAACAGCACGGGGCCCATGGGCTGTGCCAGAGGAGGCCTTCAGGAGCCTTGGCCTTGGCCGGCCCTTCCCACCTGGGTGCCTTGGAGACAAAGAGGAATCTGTCCCAACCCGCTGACAACCTGTAGTTCCTGTTACAGCAGAGATGCCGAAGGAAAGGCACATGCACACACACATACCCAGTTGAAATGAGCACTGCCTTTACTTTTTCCTCTCCTTCTTTTATACAGCATTGTTAATTAAAACAAGGGAAAAGAAAAAAACATCCTTTCAGCAGCTTAATCCTTACAAGCATGGATAAACATTCTCAGGAAAACTTTGTTTATGGTAACAGTGCTCCGTATTTTTTATCAATAAACTTGGGGGTTAGTTATTCCCTGTCAAACCCAAACACATACACACACACACACACACACACACACAAACACACACACACACACACACACACACACACACACATATATATATATATAAATTTTACACTTGGCAGAACATTCTTTCTCTTTTTAAAATTTTTTTTATTAGCTACACATGACATTAAAATGATCTTGGCAATTCATATATTTGGGGTTTGTTTTTGTTTTTGTTTTTAAGAGACAGTGAGAGAGGAGAGAGAGAGAGAGAATTTTTATTTACTTTTTAGTTCTCGGTGGACACAACATCTTTGTTGGTATGTGGTGCTGAGGATTGAACCCGGGCCGCACTTGCATGCCAGGCGAGCGTGCTACCGCTTGAGCCACATCCCCAGCCCCTAATTCATATATTTGAATCATTGGGGTATAATTTCTCATTTTTCTGATTGTACAGATTGCAGAATCACACTGGACATAGAGTCACCTATATAACAAGGACACAGTTCAAAGAGTTCCTACTTTCTCACAGAACCCCTTGTTTTGCTAAGCACAGCAAAACTTAACTGTGTGCATGAGCACACAGGAATCAACCCAACCTTGAGGCTCACCACAGGCCACCCTGAATTGTGACTCTAGGAAACCAAAGCAGACCCCCAATACGCCCGCTGGTTCCAAGGTTGTTCTTTTGGGCAACTGTGGGCACAGCGGTGGCTCTGAAGACCCCGTGGGTGAGGGCACCTGTGCTAGTGAAGGAGTCTCAGGAAGAGGGCTGCTCCCGCCAGCTCCGACACCCCGAGACCTGTCTGCACAGCAAGGCCCCCTGCTCTCCCACCCATCTCCCTTCCCTCCTGTCATCCTCTCCACCATCCTGACACCCGCTGGTTCCATTCTGTACTCCAGAGGCTCCGCAGTCCTCAAAACCTGGTCCATTTCTGGGTCTCCACTTGAGGGAGACGCCCCTGCACATGCAAGGGACTGAGTAGCTTCTCTCCCTGAATCTCTCTTACTGCCAATTTAATCCCCAGCAGCCTACAGGCCCTTAATGGGGACAGTTTCCTTGCCAACACGTCCTGAGACCTCTCTTTCATGTCTCTGCAGTCACTCTCTGCTCTCTGGGCTGTGCTCCTCTGCAGAGGCTTCATCCAGTTTCCTGAGTTTACAATCCTGTCCCTGATGCAGGGGGGGTGGGTGTGTGTGCGCGCGTGTTTTCAACACTTTGCAGTGAGCAGAGTGCCCCCTGCTGGCCGACCTGCGTTATGACCGCTGTTTTACATGCCCTCCTCCATGGTGTTCAATTTTCAATCCCCACGTGCTTGTGTAAGGTCCTTATAGTCTGGTGCACTGTTCCAAGTGTGTGTCGGTGCATTTGCTGCTGTACATTGCTTCCAGGGGAAATGGGCCTTTGTTTTTTCTAGTTAATGGACCTGTACAGACATCTTCCTTTACCCAATGATTGTTGTAAAATGTTTTCTGTAAATCATTTCTCCATAAACTTTTAAGTTGTTAATAAATAATAAAGGGCCACTTGTAAGTGACACTGCATCTTTCCCCTTCCGGCTGCTCAGATCTTATATGGCATATTTTCTCCATGGTCTCTGGGAGAAGGCTTTGATATTTTTTACATTATTTTCATGTCTTTTACTGAGAAAAAAATATTCAATGATAGATATTAACGTGCTGTAGGAAAACCAACGTGCTGGGCCTCTGGACTCAGTCCTGAGAGGGAGCGCAGCACGTGGGGATGGAGTGGTGCAAGGTCAGTAGAGGAAGGTGGCTAAACCGAGCATCAGCCTCAGAGAGCTCTGCTAAGTTGACCTGAAGCCTGCCCAGGATGGTCAGTTACTGCCCGTGGGATGGTGAAGGACAAGGACCCTGATAAGGGATTCACCTGGGAATTTCTACCAAAAAAATGACGTAGCAATGGTTCTTTGCTCTAAGTGTATTTCATAAGGATGAGTCATTAGGTTGACTAAAGTTTGGCCAAGCAAACATTTATGTCACCTTCAATGGAGTTGTAACATCCGGGCTTCACATCGAATCTGAGCCGAGGGACAGCTTCACTGGCACACCTATGATCCACCCTACTTACACAACCTTGTGGGCTTGCAGGGGGATGAAGAAAGCTAAGGAGAAGGGTACACTTCCTAAGCAGCGGTCCCCACCACTGTATTGCTGATGACACATCGCAACTTCCAGGTCTGATCTGCATTAGAAAAGTAAGAAGGCAAGTGGGGACACTGCAGCTACCTCCAAGTCACACCTGCTGCTGGTGGGATGAAGCGCTATCTTCCCTACTTCCTCCAGGGGGCAGTGTCGCACAGCTTCTGGCCACAATCGTCCTCTCTGTGGGCCAGCGTGTCCGTATGAATGCTTCTGAGTCTGGAGGGATGCAAATGTAAGTGTGAGGTCACAGCATTGTCTTTCTGTCACTACTATGTGAAATGAAACTCTTTGCCACTTAATGCCCATGAGCAGCCCATAACTAACATTTATCAGTGTGTGCATGTTTTATTTCATCCAAGAATGTGCTCTTTTATCCAATATGCTTGTCCATGTTCACAGAAGTCCTCCTTGAGTAGAGTCAAGTCCAGCCCTGAAATAAAACTGTGGACGAACATGAGGCCTTTTCTCACTTTTGCTTTAATTCTCCTCATTTAGTAACTGACAGGGGGTTCAAAATGCAGGTGAGATTGTAATATTCTTTCAGCTGGTTCGAGTCAGACCTCTTTACCTGACACAAATTAGCCTTGATTTTATTTTCCTGGTGAGAAGAGCTTAGATGGCCCCAAACATTCATTAGTCCTAAGCTGGGATGCACTGGCTGTATGCACAGGTTTCTGCAGAGAAGCACAGGTTTTAGGTTTTGGCATCTAGTAGGCACAGCATATGAGCCCAGCTGGTTATGGGTGACAAGTTCTGTTTTCTCACATGTTCAACATTAGAGAAGCACACCAAGACAAGCATTTAAGAAAGGTTTATTTTAAAAGGCGGAGGTATACTTCTCCCAGTGAAGCCAGAAATAGACAGGCAGTTGGTCTACATGGGTAAATCGAGTCAGGTCAGGTCAAGGAGGCCAATTGGAGTGAGTCTGGGAAGTTGGAGAGAGCCCTTCCTCCAGCCTCACCAAGATAACCTGCCCCTGCTCCCACCTGTTGGGAAGGTAACCTGCCCCAGGAATTGCCCCTCCCTGCAGGGAGCTGGGAAGTTGTTCATTAACATGTCCTGCGCTGCTCCATCCCGCCCTTTCCTGTCCATCTGGTCCTCACATTTTGGCCACCTCATGGACAATCTCCTGGGCCTCGTCATGTACACAGGAAGGAGAGACCAGGGGAGAGAGTCTGGGAACAAAGAAAACCTAAGACCTATAAAAACAGGCAGAACACCCCCTTCTTGGGATCCCAAGAAACCAGCCATGGCCCCCTCTCCCTCTTGGGAGAAGTCTGAAGGTTACTTTTGTTAACATGAACTCCACTTCACATGCCTGCCTTGGAGAGGTTCCCTGATGTGATGTCTGAACACGTGAGGAAGCACAACTCCTCACAGGCAACTTGTTCTATCACCAGGAGGGCCAAGGGGGCCAGGGCTGGAATCCTGGTGTCCCAAGAAGGAGGGCGTTGTGCTGTTTTGAAGGACTTAGGCTTGCTCTGTGCTCCTGCTCTCTCGCCCTCATCCCTCCTTCCTGTGTTACCTTGATAGGGTGGGGGAAGGGCTCTGAGGGCATTGCCATCCCTCAGGGGACAGCCTCCAACTTTCTGGACACACTCAAATTGGCCTCCTTGATGCCACCTGACTCAATTTACCTATCTACCCCGATGCCTGTCTAATTCTGGCTTCACTGCTACCTGCCTTGGCCTTACATCTTGGCATCCCTCTGTCCCTACTAGTGAAAGGACACTCACACAAAGTCCAAGGACCACACAGTGCACCTGAATCCCACTGGAGAGATTGATTGCTGAGTTTGTGTTCACAACTAAAAGGCTCAGGGGTCACTCCAGGTGAACTGGGCTGCACAAAATTACCACACACAAGACACAAATGCCTTTTTCTTTGGGGTCACTGTGATGGTTCCTCTGACTTTAAGGATCCACAGGAAGAGAGAGATAGAGCATGCGCTGACCCCTTTTATTGGGAAGCTATTCAAATGAGGCCAGGGGTCAGGTTTCAGGAGGCTGAGTCTATCTTCCTGATGTCCACTGTCAGCAGGTTGACTGACACCTGGGTAGGCCACACCCAAGGGCACAGTAAGAGAAGGGGACACACACAAGGCACTTCCATGGAACATTGTATCTTAAACAGCACAAGGGCTTATATTACAAAGGAACAGGTGAGTGTAGCTCCACCCATGGGGCTGTAGGAAGACATGCCCAGGCACTGGACTAGCAGGATGGGTGCCTGACCCCACATTGCCCAGCAAGGGAGTTAACTCAGTCAAGTGCAAGGTTGGTCTCTCACAATTTATGGGCAGAGCCTGGAGTAAACCAAAAAGATTGTACCTTTGAGAAGAGCAGCAGCCTGTGCACACTCACAGGGCAGCTTTATAGCCTGCAAGAGGAATGTCACCAACATGCTTAGGGGCTATGTCATCTGCTGGAGTGAGGACAACCCTTTAGCAGGCACATGTTCTTAAGGGAGGCTAAGCAGCATTGCCTCCGGGTCTGCAGAGAAAATGGCTCCTCCTAAAGTGGTGCATCTGATGCCAACATTTCTCCCTTTTTGTTTTTATCCATACTGAGGGTGGGGACAATGTGATAGACCCAACCTGATCTTTTATTAAATTGGGAGCCCTCTCACCACAAAGCCATGAAAAGCTAATTTGGGCTTTACTATAAATTACTGCAAACTCTGAACCTGCTTGGAATGCCTGCCCGTGCCTTGAACTCACCCATGCCTGGCTCTCTGACCAGATAGCAGCCCTCTCTGAAACTGTAGTGACACCTCACAAATATTGGCCTTCCCTGGCCAGACAACGACCCTCTCTGAGGCTCTAATGGTCCTCCTAAATTCTGATGTTGGGGCCAGCAAAAATTGTAAACTACCATTAGTGTGATGCTTGTCAGAGTTCTGTTATCTGTAACCCCCTTTTTTGTGTAACTTTCTGGGCTATAAAGCTGGGCTGCAGGAAAGCTGGGGCTGCTGTCTTGTTCCTGCCGTTTTGGGAGGAAAAGGCAGCCCGGCCGGTCGAAATAATAAGCTTGCTTTAATTTGATTTTAATTGGAGTCAGTGGTCTTTTCTTGCGTCCTGGTCTAACAGTCCTATTAGGAGAAACATAGAGGATAATAGGGGTTCTGTGAGGGGGAGGAGCCAAGGCCATACTTGACTGAATGCTCCCCAGGGGACTGTTGTCCTAGATGCTGTCTCCCCTTATCTAGCTGCTCTTGGAGCTGTTTGATCCTGTCCTTTACTACCCCTGACTGGCTGACGTAAAAACACCACTCCCTCTGTAGGTATAGGCAGAGGTCTCTTCTCTCGGCAGTTAATAGGTCCAGTCCATGGCAGTTTTGTTTGACAAAAGTGGCTAAGGAGTCCAATTGAGTCTGTAGGATTAGTATAGACTTGGCTACCTGTTGAATGTCCCCTATTAGCTGATAGGGGAGCTGAGGAACATAGGTAATGAACATGGTTATTCCCAGTGTTCCTGAGGCTGGGCCTGCTGTATCCCCAGAGCAGATACTAGGGGAAAAAATTAAACAGCCAATTGTGTCAAGGGCTCATGTGACTCATTAGAGGGGTAGGGACTTCCCCATTCCTGAGACAATGACTGTAGATGGCAATAAGAGAACTACAGCACATAGACCCTTCCATCTGGGGGGCAGGCAACAATATATAGCTGTCCTGCACAGGAAGGAGGCCTTGGGGACTGGTGAGCAGTGTTTGAGACACTGTGTATGAGATGATCTGTCCACATTGACATTTTTGCAAGTCCCCAGAGGACATATTCCCCACTGAGTTAAAACCTACTGGACAAATTGGAAGAGGGGTACTCCTGAAAGCTCAGGTGAAATGTCAATGGAGTCTGGGGAGGTCTCATGGAGAACCAATGAGCTGTTCAGGCCTAGAGGACCTGCTATTCAATGAGAAAACCCAGCCTTTAGGCACATCCAACACCCCTGGGCCAGGAAGACTTAGTAAGGTTTAGCAGATGGTGAGGGGTGTTAACTATCTGAATTAAGAAACTGTCCTTACATCAGGGTTCCCATCTGATTGATAGATTTAGGGCTCGGTCACCTTATAGGGAAGAACATATTAGGAAGTACTTGGGGCAGCTCAGGAAAAAGGTGTTCCTAGTGAGACTGATCCTGCACCCCACCCTCATGTGACATTCCCAAGTCAGTCTGGAAAGTCTAGCAATATGTCTTGAGAGTGACTTGATCTGGCCACGGACATTGAGATAGTCTAGCTTTAAAATTTGACTGTCCTGTTCAATACCTAGCCCGATCTCATTTGCAGAGGGTTGGCTGATCATAGCATTCCTCTGGGACATGGCTATAGGCAGCAAATGAACCCTGGGAAGAGCAAGCCCTAGGACCCTCTGGGAAATTAGCTAGATTTGGTTTAGGAGACACTGGGTCTGGCTAGAGGGTAAGTACAAAGTACTGCCATGGGGGTAGAGGGGGAAGAGCAATCCTTTTTTTTTTGTCCTTTGCAGTAGCCTGGCTTACTCTGTCTGACAAGAGCCTCCATTAGGAATCCGCTAGAAACTTTGGAAGGTTGAAAAGCCAAATTTTGGAAATGCCAAAGATAGAGGGGGTTGCCATAGAGTGAGATGAGGTGAACAGTTTGAGATGGGAGTTGTGAATCCAGTGTGGAATGCCCTGGAGTTAGGCCACAGAGGGGTAGGTAAGACAACCCTGAATGGCCCCTTCCATTCTGAGGTTAGTAAAGAGGAGGAGGTGTGGGGAGGAGAGAAGAGGAGTCTGTCTCCCGGAGTGGGGACTCTGTCACCCTAGTGGGGCCCAAGGGAGGAGTTTAAGCCTGTCTAAATGTAATTCTACTGACAGCTTAGTCCAGGTTGATTTTAGGGGTTAGTTTGTTCCACCTTTCCAGACAACTGAAGATGGGGAATGTAAAAGTGCCCAGGAATGTTTAGGGCCTTTGAAATAATTTGGGAGATTTGAAATGTAAATTCCAGGCCATTATCAGTCTGTGGCGAGCAAGGTGACCCCAAGTGGGGAATGATTTTTTTTTCTATTAAGGTGTCAGCTACTGCTTGGGCCCTCTTATTAGCCTCTGTCCAGCTGCTGAAAGTTTCTAGAAAGAAATGGTGCGCTAGAAACCACGAAGTCCTGTAAAAGAGGCTTGGGGAGTGGAAGGACAGAAGCCACACTCAAGGTGAAGCAACTGCAACTTTATTCAGCCGTGCTGCATATTTATACAGTTTTCACACTAAAGAACATTTGTGCACCATATGGTATATTTTAAGATATCATAAACAGAAACACAGCAAAGAATAGTTTACTTATGAGCTCCTTACAATGTACCGCCAAGTTTCCCAAGGACAGAATAACATCCCATTATCAAGAGAACATTACAAGGAAGAGCTACAATGAAAATCAGAGCTATGTTCCTCAAGGCACTGACCTGACTAAACAGGCACGTGTCCTAAAAGGAGCCCTGCAGGAGCAGGCAGCTCCAGTTAACTCATTCCCAGATGGGCAGCTCCTCACAGAAAGACCAGAAGATATTTCAATCTCCTTACTGTGGGCATGTGGGTGAAGTCCATCTGCCAGTCAGATGCAGGCAAATGGCCTCAAGCTTCATGGACTGGGAAGGCAAGTGGTGAAGTTTTATGTTGGGATTGGGCCTTTGGCAGATGTGGCAAGAGAGAGAGAGGTTCTTTAGAAATTATGAGTCCTCGAGAAGAGGGGGATATAGGACTTAAAGTGTTCATAGAAAAAAGACTATTGATTTCTCTATTTCATTTCTTTTATTAATGGTAAAACCCAAAATATCTACTCTAGGCTTATTTAACATATGGACTTTGTATTTTAGATAGATGTTTATATTTTCCTCATGCCCCTAAGAAGGATCGCCACTCCTAAGTTATAAAACTTGTCTTACTTCATTCCAAATTGCAATAACTATTTAAGTTTATCTAGAACTAAATTCAAGGTACAAATTTTATATACAACTTACTGTATTTATTTTTGGTAATTCTTTTTTTTTTAAGAGACAGTAATAGAGGGAGAGAGAGAGAGAATTTTTAATATTTACTTTTTTTTAGTTCTCGGTGGACACAACATCTTTGTTGGTATGTGGTGCTGAGGATCGAACCTGGGCCGCACGCATGCCAGGCGAGCGCGCTACCGCTTGAGCCACATCCCCAGCCCTATTTTTGGTAATTCTATTAAAGTAAAATTAAATCTTACATCAGATACAAAATGAATTTCTTTTTTGTCATAGACCCTTTAAATAACTTTTGTCAAAATTAATGATGACAAATCTTTTCTTAGTATTTAAATACTTGTACTTTTGTTTATAACCTAGCTGATGATACTATGGCTGATGCCAGGCCTTTACTCAATTTTATTAAATAAAGAAAAGGGGGGGGAAAGAACCACATAGGATGCACTAGATCTTAAAAAGTTTTTAAAAAATTTTCTTAACTGTGATGCTGAGAGTCTTACTTCTACTGAATATGTTTAGTAAAGTAATCAGATTTTGCAGGAGAGGTTACACCTGTCATCATGATAATGATTGAAAAGCCTGACACAGAAAGGAAAATTATCAGCTGCAAAATTTAGAGCCCTGAAGCTTCACAGGCTTGTCAGGTAAGTAAAAATTATGACCAAAGTCCTATGGACCCATTTCTCAGGTCCACCTTTAATACGCTTTGCAGTGTGGACTGGAAAAGTCCACCCATGTAACTAGATCAATTGTATGGCTTATAATGGTCAGTTATACTTATATGTTGATCCTATGGTAAACAGACTCTCTGCAAGTATCTTTACAGAAAAGGACAGCATATAAGAAAACTAAACCAGCAAATTATTCTGGTCTTCAGGAATTGAGACTATATATCTGCACAGTTGTCAGAAAGATAATTAAAACAGATTTTTCCAATACAGGCCAGTTATTTACATAACAGATCCAAGAAGGTATTGTTGCCCTAATCATTCTACAATAGAAATTGGCACCTTTCCTAAGTAGACCGATTGTGCAGATATCTTGCCAGTGCAACATAGAATGTCTAGAAATAATGAGCATATGTTAGAGTGGTCTCCCAGAATTGACAAAGATGATTATACAAGGATGCCATAACACCTGGAGGTTGATTGGTAATACACTAACCCTCAGTGAGATGGCACTCAAAAGGATGTTTTGATATTTGTCTGCAACCTTCAGATTATTTACTTCACTGACAGACCTAATAGACTCCTTAAATGTGAGAATTAAGAGAAAGGATGATGAATATCCTGTAGCTTGTATGAACACAACTTATTATACACTAGTTATTGCCAGATGAATTTCAGAACTATAAAATGCTGAAGTTAATGTTCAGGTTTGAAACAGGTGCATGCCAATTAACCAGACCTAATCCAGCTTCTGGTCTCATGATCCTTGAGGTGACTACTTTATATTATTCCTTTTTCCTACAATTACAGGCTTTATGGCTATGTCTCAATTTACAACATGTAGATTTTCTTAATAATTTACACATAAGTGCAGATAGAAGGATTGAAACTAAGTTAAAATGCTCTATAATCCACTGTAATGAATATTGCAAATTAGCGCTCTGCCCTATGGTTTGTGGAAAGGCTTAAATGCCATGCTAAATAAATATGTCTATGTTACTATCGCCAAACACAATGCTTCTCAATAAAATGGAAAAAAAATATTAAGAATCTTCTGATGAGTGTGATAGAGTAATAATAATAACCTGGATTTTCTAAAGTTATGTTATTGAAATAATGTATTCTACTAATTCTTTTTGTGTTTCAATAATAGGGCATGATGACCTGGGTCCAAGAATCCAGTGGCTGAAAGATACAATTCCTCAGTCGCCTTTTTAATATATATATATATGCCAATCTGAATAATCACACCTTCCAGTCCTGAAGCAACAGGCTCTAACCAATCACTACATTTTGTAGTGACTTGGGGTGTTGTCCCAGCCTGGATAGCAAAACGTGTCTTCAGGTGTAGTCACCCAATAGGTTGAGGCACACTCAACTGCTCTATTGTAATCCTACTCTTTTGCCCTTTTTGTGATTGAATGTTCCATTAGAACCTACCCTTGTGTATTCCCTATATGCATTTAAAGAAGACCAGCAGTTCCCTCACTTTCCAAGGATCCTTAATGTCACAGAGCCATCTCTGGAATATTGAAAATGGTTCTTCTGTATGGATGAATGCTTTCTCTTTTGTTTTGTTGAGTTATTGGAAGAGTCAGATTTTGTGAACCCAGCATTAGGTCACCAGCTAGGACAGTTGCCAAAAACAGGGGTTGAAGATTTTCTGTCTTCCTGAGGATGACTGGAATCTGAACACAGCTCTGATGATGTGGCCATAGAAGACCAAGATGAAGACCAAGGGAGAGAGCGAGATGCCCATGGCCAGGATGAAGGCGATGCCCCCCACACCAGTGCTGATGTAGGCCAAGCGGATCCAGGTGGGCATCTCACACAGGACAGGAAGTGGTTCACCTTGTTGTGCAACGTCATTGGGGATATGATCAAAGAGTTGGCCACCACAGAGCCAAGGTAAGACCAGGCAGAGTTGTGGCTGCATAATAGTCACATAGTGCAGAAACTTGCAGATGGCCACAAAGCTGTCATAGGCCATGATGGCCACCAGCAGTCACTCCACTCCATGAAGGCCCAGGAACAGGAATCGCTGGACTTTGCAACCTCCATGGCTGAGTGTCATGGCCGCTCAGGTTGTGGAGCAGCTGGGGATGGAGCTGGTGGTGAAGCTGAGGTCCAGGAAGGACGGGGAGATGGGAAAGAAATATACAGGTGTGTGGAGGTGGGGATTCAGCTGCGACAACAGGATGATGGTGTGTGGCCCATTAGACTCAGCAGGTAGGCTACCAGGAGGACCACAAAGCCGACCCTTTCAAGGTAGAGGGTAGTCAGAAAAACCCAGGAGGGGGAAGTGGCCCTGGGGTGTAACCATTGTTCTCACCCATCTCTACTGCACTTGAGGAGAGGTGTCAACACCAGTAATGACAATGGCTGATGCTGGAGTATGGATCCTAGCCAGGTTTAAAGAAGCAAATATGGGTTTATTTACTCACAATAAATAAACAGTGGTGTGGAGGCTCTGCTATGGCTATTATTATTATCTACAACTTCCAGAAAAAGAAACAGGCACCCATGTGCTAAGTAAATGTCATCTGTAGAGAGGCAGAGGTGGTCTGCACACAGGAAATGTGGCTGACATCCTCATCTTTATTCACACCTGGTACGCTATCATTCCAGAGAGGCAAGACCCACATCTGCCAAGTTCCAACCTTTGCTTCTCTCACAAGCCACAAGTTTCTGAGCTCCTTTCAAAATCAGAGGCACAAAAGAAGACTCCAAACAACCACCTGATGAAATTTAGGAAACACCATATGCAGCTGATCTTTCAACATCATGGGTTTCAAATACAAGGGCACACTCATACAGAAATCTTTTTTTAGTAAATTAAAATGCTTAGAGACTTGCAACCATTTGATAAAATCAAAGACAAAACATGTGACTAAATATATAATTTTTTAACACAAATCCAGGATGTCATGAATGCATAACATCTGTGCAGTTATTATGACATTTTATCACTTACTAATATAAAATATACAAAATACTTATAAAAACTTTAAAATGTATCAACATTTCCACCAACAGAGACCATGCATTGTGCCAGTTGTAAAGAAGAGAAATGGAAACCAAAGCAAAACTGCAGCAGGCATCATCACTGCAGGAGAGGAAATCGGAAAGCCTGGCACTGTACTATGACCTCAGACACCCCTGTGGTGGGAGACATGTGTCCTCCTCAATTAAACAATGGGGACAGGATTCTAAGCCTCTGGTACGTGTGTAGAGGTTACCTGCTCAGGCTTCGGACTCCCAAAAGGAAACACAGGCTCCTGGGAGCACCAACAATCCTTGTTAGAGTCTGTAAACAAGTCTGGATGGCGCCTGGCATTTTGCCAGAGGGAGTGGTTTGTGAAGTAACGCCAGTGAGCCATTAAGTGTGGAGATTCCTTATTGGTTGACTGCTGTATCTAGTTTATGTTAATTAAGATAAGCTGTGTGGAATGTATATATACCCCTCCGGTCCTACAATAAACGGCTCCCACTCCTGCTGTATCAATCTACACAAGTTGCTCGTCACCCCCCGGTTATTTTGCTGCAGCCAGACTGCGGCAAGTCCTGACACCTGTGACTCTCCCCTCATAGTGGAGAGGAACTGACCTAGCAAATACCCCCTGAAAAATGCACCCTGCACATTGAACTTCACCTGGAGGAGGCAGAGAAGTGCTCAGAGGAGCACCCTTGTTCCTCAACCCTAGGGAGCCCCTCTCCCTCCTCACCCAGCATCCATATTATTCTGATGTCAGATAAAATATTAAAAAATCTACCATAAAATCAAGTTAAAAATAATATAAAAATGAGACATTTTCTATGGTAACACATTCACCATTATCTTATGCAATTTCCAACCTGGGAAGTAAACAGTAGTCATATAGTTGTACTCCATTAGGTCATGGCTCAGACTCTGAGTCTGAGGGGGACAACTTCAAATAACATCCACTTAAACCTGTGATGTGCCCACCCCAGAGCTTGGACGGGGGGAAGGAGCAATTCTTGCTTCTGTAGACCATTGGACAGTGGGACCTGTGATCACCGCTGGACCCGGACACTGACTGCCTCCGGTTCGTCCCACAGCTTTACCAAGAGAAGCCATTGCATTTGTGCTGACTGCGCAGGAGACAGCTTCCTGGGGTGCCCTGACCACCACACGCTGGGCAGCTGACCTCCAAGTCCACCCTGAGCTGTGAATTCTGTTTTTTTTTTCTAGAAATCCCTCTCCTAGTGATTTAGGGGTTTAGGGAGCTGGTTGCAGGGAGGGTGCTGGTACAGAGGGCAGATCCAGCACTTAGGGCCATGGTGCCTGCTGCCCCTGACATCCATGGTACTTATTTCCTTCAGAGGCTAGTGCTTGGTCCAGTTACTCAGCAGGTCTGCTGAGAGCCTACTATGCCACAGCCCCTGAGCCAGGGGTTAGACAGATGATTCAGTAGGTCCCAGCTTGTCCCTAAACAGCACTCAGTTGTGCTGATGTGCCCAGGCCTCAAGGGTTCCTAGTTGTTTGGGGTATTTTGCTAAAGCCACGGAAGCCCCAGCTGTTCTCATTCACCATTGTCTACTCTCCACCCTGGGCTCCTCCTCTCAGCTCTCTGCTCAACTTGAGCCCACTGTGGGAGCTCCAGAAAAGACATGGCCTCATGCCACACCCACTGGCCTCTCCCTTGATCCAGAGTCTGAGTCCTCACTCCTCCCTACACACTTGCCAGGGGCCTGAGCTTCCGGAGCCCTCTTGTCTCTGTTGCTGCCCTGATGACCCGGGCAGGCTCCCTCAAGGGCGGAACCTGCTCCTCAGTCTGTACAGAATGTTCCAGAGCCTGAGGGCTGTGGTAATACCTCCTTGGAGTGACCCCCTCAGTGCTGCTGCCCAGCTGTCCCTCTGTCCTTGCTCTCTGTTCTATTTCCCTTTCTGCTACTATTGCCTACATAACCTCCTAGCATACATTTGACCTTATTCTAAATCAAATAGAAAGAAGAGCTGGGCATGTGGATCAGTGGTTAAGTGCCCATAAGGTTTATACTTCATGCCAGAAAATTAAAATTAAAAAAAAAATTAAAATGAATGTTTCTGATTGTTCCTTCAGTATAATTTCTAAGACATCTTTTTCTCTCCCAAGATCATCAAAATTTCCTTTTTTTCATGTTGCCCTGAGAAATTTAGTAATTTCAGTATTTGCATCTATGTGTGCTTCATGAGTGTATTGTTTTTTTTTTCATTTTTAAAAATGTGTTCTTTTTTTGATATACGTGACACTAGAGTACATTTTGACATATTATACATGCATGGAGTATAACTGATTAGGAACCAGGCTTTTGGTTGTACATGATGTAAACTTACCCTGGTCTGTAGTCATATATTAACATAGAAATATTTTGTCCCATTCAGTCTACTCTCCTTTCTATGCCCCCTCCCTCCCTTCCCATAATTTCCCTTTGTCTAATCCAATGGACTTTTATTTTTTCCTCCCCACCCTCCTGTGTGTGTGTTTGTTTGTTTGTGTGTGTGTGTGTGTGTTTGTCTGTGGGTGTGTGTGACATTTTCTTTATCCATTCATCTCTGAAGGGCACAAGAGCTACCATGAATTGAGCTGCTATAAACATTGATATGACTGACCTACTGTACTTTGCTGATTTTAATTCCTTTTAGTTATAAATTGAGGAGTGGAATAATTGGGTCAAATGGTGTTTCTCTTCCAAGTTGTCTGAGGAATCTTCACACTCGTTTCCAGAATGGTTGCACCAATCTGCAGTCTCACCAGCAATGTAAGAGTGAATCTTTTCCCCACATTCTCACCAATATTAACTGTTACTTGTATTCCTGGTAATTGCTCTCCTGACTGGAGTGAGATGGAATGGCAAGGTAGTTTTAATTTGCATATCTCTAATTGTTAGATAGGTTGAACTTTCTTTTTCTATATTTCTTGACCATGAATGACTGCATATTTAATGTGTGACTGGTGCTGGGGCTCCAGCTTCATCATTTAGCAGGACAACTTTTGCATTTTATAGAAGCATTTTAGAAAATAATTCTCTCTTCATTGACGTTTTTAATCCATTTGCTATAATGAACTGTTCACAATTGTGTGCTTCATTCCATCTTCAAACATTTTCATTGGTTTATAAGAATCTTTTCTCATGAAAGAGCTTGGTAGGAGACACCTCATACCAAAGCCTCATAAATTTTGGAGATAAATCTGCCCAAATCCTTAAAAATTGTTGACAGTTCCATAAAAAAGATGTTAAGAACAAAGCATAGAGTCTTAAAGACAGCAGGCTGATTCTATGACCTCCTGGGAAAATTGCTGATAGAGTTGTTTGTTTTTCTTCTGGCATCTGAGGTCTAACTTAAGTGGGTATTAGAAGAGTTCAGTCTGCATGTTGTTTCAGTGGTGCCATTACTGATATTACAGGCACAGTGCTGACAGTTGCTTTCAAGCAAACTAAGTTCAGAGAGATGCAAATGTTCCCCAAAGAGATGGGTTATGAAAAAACAGTGCACCAGGGTTCTGATTGCCTCCACCATTTGCAGTAGGAATGAGGTCAGGGCCTGCACTCAGCACCTCTGATTAATACAGCATCCTTCAGGGCCTTTTCAGGGAAAGAAACTGACAAGAACAGCAGAGATTGTACCTTAGTGCATTCAATCTGCGATACCAAGATACCTTAAGGTAGAAAGTGTATATAAAATGTAAACCTATTCCTTCAGATTCAGTATCTGGTGAGGGCTGCCTTCTTGTTTAACATGGTGCCTTCTTCTGTGTCTTTACTTGGTGGAGGGTGAACAAACTCACTAGGAACCATTTTTCAAAAGTCTTGATTCAATTAAAGAGTCCCTACATTCATGACATGATAGTCACTTTCCATAAGTTTTACCTCTTCAAACCATCAACACAAGGTGATGATTATGATACATGAGTTTTGGAGAGAACAGACATTCCCCCATAGCACATTCCCATGCATTTTCATATCTGAATTCTGTGTTTTACCTCCTACCCCCTTGTATTCTCCTTCCCAGGGATGCCTTGGTGCACAGACCTCTGCACATTCACAGAGTTCCAATCCCAGGAGGGCCCTGTGAGAGCTTCAAGGCTATGTATGCTGTGCTGCATTGGGCTAGTCATCATTTTATATCTGATCATGCATGAATGCTGAGGATCTTAGCAGGGGACAGCATTATTACAGAGTTCAGCTTAGCAGCAGGGCTCACACATTTTCTCTATGTACAGCTTTGTACACAGAGATATTATTTTGTCCTTCTCACATGGTGCAAACACACTTCTTGGACAAACTCATGGTTCCTTGTTGCCAAGGGACCAAAGGATGGACTGAGTTCAGAAACATAAGTTATGACAGCAGCAGCAGATGTAACAGAGAAGTGAAACATTTTCCCAGGAGACATATGAAGCTCTGGTGGCAGTGGCCATGGAAGTATCCAATGTGAGAAGCTAGTCTTTCTCTCTTGTTTCAGAACACTTCCCTGTGGAATCTGCAACAGGCTTACCATCTCATATGAAAGACAGAATGTTCTTGGGAACTTAGGTATTATGTTTCACTAGGTACTTATAACTAAATAGAAGTGCTCACATGATCATTGCAAGAACACCTAACAGGGATGTATTGAGATCAGACATTTTGAATTCTAAGGACGAGAGCACTCTTCTTATGAGATGAATATTCACAGATTGAGATACGGAAATAAAATTTAAAGTTTATTGAAAGATTTTAGAGATAAAAAGTAAGTAAGATTCGGCTTCAAAATGCTATTGTAAAGAGACAGATGAACCATTAAGAGTAGAAATCATTAAAACTAAAGAAAAAATTAAGTGTACTTTGTAATTCAAGATAAGATATAAAACATAGCTAGGCTGAAGCATGCACACATTCTCTATTTTGTATAAATTTTACAAGTTAGAAATACTGTGAGAATCTTTTGGATCCTGTAGATACATTTTGTATTTAAATTTAAATAAGAGTATAACTTAGGGTGGGAAATTTGCCTTATAGGTGCATGTCTGTGGTTTGGGTACTCAATACTGCCAAAAAATGTGTGTGTGTGTGTATGTGTGTGTGTGTGTGTGTGTGTGTGTGTGTGTGTGTGTGTTTCTTTATTTATTCTTTTTTAAATGTTTAAACCCTGAATGATACAAAATTCATTTCCAGCAAGAGTTACATAGTATTTGAACATAAATTACTTCTTGAGAATTGTAAATTTTGCAGATTCATATAATTCTTATGAGAAGATTATATCAAATCATTTTCAGTTAGAAATATTCTGAAAAAATTTAGTAAAATAAGCTGAAATTTTTTCTCAGGTTTAAATATTATTAACATCATCTTGTAATATGTGCTAAGTATGACTGAAACTCTTGGTGCATCACTGCTTTCCATAACCCATTTCAGTCACTCTATGAGATGTGGCAAGTAAAAAGTAAACCCTCGTTTGGCAGACATTGTGGGATTCACTAGGAATAGGGGTCATGTGGGAAGTCAATGGATTCTGTGTGGTGGGTGAGGAGGATGTCAAAAAGTGCTTCATATTCCTAACTCCACTCATTAGACTGAACCCTGGCTTGCACACCTTATGGCTCACCAGTCCTCACCCTTGATCTCTGCTTGAACTTCCTAGTCCTCACTGATGTTTATTTCCTTAGGAATCAGCCCATATAAAGTAGCATTAATTTGACATGTGATATTTAGAACAAAGACTTCAATATTCCAAATGAGTTCTCTGCTGAATCCTATAATAACTTTCTGAAATTAAAAGAAAAATAACTGATAATGATTAGATTTATAAGATGAGAGGAAGAATATACAAAATTTACTGCTTTTGATTAGAGTTATTATTCAGAAAAAAATGATTATTTTATTTTGAATTTGCACAAATAATAAATAGAAAAATATAAGAAGAAAAATTGAATAAAATTTTATTCTAAGTGCCCATCCACGTAGACAATTTCCAATCTTGTTTCAATAAGACCAAGAAAAAAATCTTCTTATTGATAGTAAGTTAGCAGAAAATAAACACATTTATATTTAGTGGAAAATGCACAATTAAAGTCTTATTTCAAATGACACATATTTATAAGACAATTTTATAAAGACCACAGCAGTGTATTTATATTCTAGATTGATTTTAGTCTCTAAACTCTTGGTACGAAATAAACCTTTTCATTTACTACATATTGCTGAATGGACTTGCAGCTAAGTCCTGGGAAAAGAGGCAGAAAGTTTATATGCACTACATAAAACAGATCCACTGAGTCTGTCTGTTCAGGTTCCTACCCCTCCTTGTTTCTCAGGCTGTAGAAGATGGAGTTGAGCATTGGGGTGAGGGTGATATGAGAGATAGTCAAAATTTTGCCCTCCACTGAAGACCAGAGGGATCTTGGCTCTGGGTAAGAGTTAGCAAAGTGTGCTTAGCAGAAAGTCACCACAGTGAAGTGGGTGCTCCATACAGAGTAGGCCTTCTTTCCTGCCATGAATATATAAAGCAGGGATCAAGAAAGACTTGACCACAGGAAGAAGTGATTCCAGTTAGTTCAAACCTAAGGTAAAGGGTGAGGCTCACAAACACCATGTGCTTTTGGACCTAGATGTTTATTCAAGCCAAAGCCTGCATGGTGCAAATATTGCAGAGAAAATGATTGATGGCCCTGAATCAGCAGCAAGAGATATGGAGTGCATATATTGCGAGCATGTGATAGTAAAGCAAGAGTGACTCCACTTTGTTTTTTAACTCCATTTTGTAAAACATCATGCCAACTGTAAGAGTCATGGCAGGGCAAGATGTTCTTTTCCTTTTGCTATAGAAACCTTTAAGAACAGAGATCTTGGGATGGAGATATGGCTTAAACGGTAACACGCTCACTTGGCATGCAAGGAGCTTTGGGTTCAATCCTCAGCACCACATAAAAATAAAATAATGATGTTGTGTCCACCAAAAACTAAAAAATAAATATTAAAAAATTCTCTCTCTCTTAAAACAAAAAACACAGAACCACCTAATGGGGCATCGTTTCTGAAACCAGGGTAACAGGGCTCTGTTTCTGTAACTGGGTGACTGGACTAATTGTGATTGGGTAAGCATTCTTCCACCTGACTGCACTCCCCTGCTTCTGTAACCTGGCTTGCTTGCATTGGCTAGACCCCAAAAGGTCCCTTTTTTGTTTTTCAGGCCTATAAGGAGTGCCATTGCACTTGTTCAGGGCTGACCAAGGGAACAGCTTTATTATCTGGTCAGTAGCCACTGGTGTGTTTCAATAAAGGCTTGATTTGATTGTGAATGGTGTGGAAGTAAGTTTCTGAAATCCTGGGATGATGCTTTAACTTTAACAAGCACAGAAGTTGATAAATCCCTTTATAAAAAGACCCATTTTCACAGGATGCAGTCATGCAGGCTTGTAATCTCGAAAGCTTCAGAGGCTGAGATGGGAGTATCACCAGTTCAAAGTCAGCCTCAGCAACATTGAAGTGCTAAGCTAGTCAGTGAGACCTTGTCTCTAAATAAAACAAAATTGGGCTGCGGATGTAGCTCAGTGGCTAAGTGCCCCTGAGTTCAATACACAGTAAAAAAAGCCACAGATATCAGGAATAGTGTCTCTCCACTTATTAACGAAGAAACACTGAACTCCACATTCAGTGAAATAGGAAAGCCAAAGCCATCTTGGGGACACTTGTGGAGATGTAACGTAGATCAATGGGAGACAGACAACTTAGGGAATAGAGGAGTATGTGGAAGAGATGGATATCCAGGAGGATGAGAATGATCATGGATAGGTTGTCAATTATTGTCATTAGGAAGATGAGAATAATGCAAACAAAGAGAAAACACTAAATCTGTTTTTATATATTTTTTTATTATTTTGTACTGGAGATTGAGCAGGATTGCACAACAACTGAGGATCATTTCCAGACCATTTGGTTTTTATTTTGACAATGGGTCTCGCTAAGTTGATCAGGGCCTCACTAAGGTGATAAGGCTGTGTAAGGGTGCAATCCTTCTCCCCCAGCCTCTTGGACCACTGGAAGTATATGTGAGTGACAGTGTGCCCAACAAGACTAACTCTTAGTGATGTAAAAAACTGCAACAAGATGAAATCAGTTGACACTGATCATAAGATGCTACAGAGCTTTAATATGGTTCACCATAAAGTGACCCACAAGAATCAGTATGTTAAGTAATGATTATTAAATCAATTTTGAAAATATCTTTGTGAAATTAGGCTGTGTGTTATCCATTCAATGTATACATCTGAAATGTAGAAACAGTTTTATGCTTTTGTGAAAAGGAAATCTCAAGTTCTTCCTTAGACATTAATATTTTCTGAGATAAATTATCACAAAATTGTTTTGTAAGAAACTTCAAAATGTACAGAATAAAATCTTTCTAACTTCAGTAGAATAAGAATGTCTTATGGGCTGGGGATGTGGCTCAAGCGGTAGCGCGCTCACCTGGCATGCGTGCGGCCCGGGTTCAATCCTCAGCACCACATACCAACAAAGATGTTGTGTCCGCCGAGAACTAAAAAATAAATATTAAAAATTCTCTCTCTCTCACTGTCTCTCCTCTCTCACTCTCTTTAAAAAAAAAGAATGTCTTATATCCATAAATGAACTTACAAATTATTATTATATGCAATTGTTTTCCCAGAACAGAGACATAAAAAATTTATATAAATGCATCGAATAAAAGTCCATATTACAAAATACTTTTAAAATGTTCACAGTGGAATCTATTTCTTCCATATTTATTCATTAAGATTTATTTCCAGAATTTCACTTTTATTATTCACTGTAAGGAAATATGGTTTTTTTCTTCTCAAGTGGTGCTTTCTCAGGACTTCCAGGTGCAGCACATCTTAAGTCAGAAAACATTTTTTTTTGTTCTAAAATTCATGTTGAATTTTTACTGCCAAGACCTCACATATTTAGTCAGGAAATTCATACTCTGGCTTTTCACTGTTCTTCTCCATCTAGACTCCTTTTGGTCTTCATCCAATCTCCAGAGTGTTGTAGAATCTCAATCCCATATATGATATTTATCCCCATGTTCACTTCAGATTCCCAGCTGTGCCCAAGCTCTTCACAAACAGCATTTGTTATGTGTCTGTGCTTCTGTGATGCTTATGCACCAAACCCACAGGTTTATGGGCCCTTCAAAAAAACATGTGACAGTTTTGAACAACCAATAAAAGAAAAAAAACACATGTGACAGAAGACCATTCATTTGCCTAAGTGGAAAAAGGATCTGTCATCCTGACAATATTCAGATCAGAGGCGTATAGAGGATTTTGTTCTTCATGAAGTGGATCATTGGACAATTTTGACAGGTACTCCCCAAATTTCTGTGATTTTTCGGCTTATGTATTATGTTAGAGTTGAAGTTTAACAGACTTGAGTAAAGCTCACATAATGAAACCTAGAGATGAAAACAATTAATCTTGTGTGCACATGCATGCACACACACACACACACACACACACACACACATACACACACACACACACACAAACGATAGTCTCACTATCACACAGCCAAAAACAAGTGTATTTGCTGGGTTGGAATTGACTGAAAGAATGGTCACTTTACAGCAAATTTCACAACTTTGGGGAAGAATCAGATGTCCTTAAATCAAAAAACCATGTCTGTTTAATTTTTCCCTTTATTTTATTTATTCATATTTATATGCTGCTGAGGATTGAACACAGGGCCTCACACATGTTAGGTGAATGCTCTTCTGCTGAGCCACAATCCCAGCCCCATGTCTTTTTAATTTTAAGAGATGAAGAGAAAAGTCTATTGGAGAATAAATCATAATGACTGGCAAAAATATGAAATAAAATTTTATAGAACAAATTGGATAAAATCTAACAAAAGGAAGATGAGCCAGAAGAAACAGCATGAGATAATTGACATTAAGAAAAAATAGAAAAGCGTGGCTGAGGCTGGAGGTCAGTGATAGAGCACTTGCCTAGCACATGTGAGGCCCTGGGTTCGATCCTCAGCACTACATAAAAACAAATAAATAAAACAGAAAAGAGAGAAATAATAAAAGAGAACTAATGGATGCTTACAGACCTTCATAGAAATATGTATAAAAATAATAATAGATTCTATACTGAAAAAGAAAAAAAATTCTCAGAAATCAAATATCTGTGCTATTATATGAGAATAGCATAAAAACATCACCAATAAATGAGAAATGTTCTATTGAAAGTATTTTCATTAGAAATATTTCTTGAGTCCAAGATCCTAAAACATCTGAAAGAAAACTAATATTAATAATTAGCAAGATGGAGTCCACATGTCATTTGCAATCAGGAGGGAGAGAACACTTGAGAGAGTAGGACGAGGGTGAGCACCAAGCAGTGTGATGTGGGCAAGAGCCAGGTTCCAAGTTCTGAGTCACGAAATGGTAGGCAGGGTGGTAGAACTGAGATAGAAGAGAAGCATTATCTATAAAAGAGTAAAAGAGAAATTTTTCTAATACTGTATTTGACAGTGTACTAGGAAGTGACTTCTTGAATATGACATCAAAATACAAATAACATGCAAAATATCAGTTGGACTTTATCAAAATTTTTTTTGCATCAATGGACACTACAAAGAAAGAGAAGAGGCAGTACCTGTAAAGGAGGAGAAATATTTTCACAGTCATACATGTGATTAGAAATAATATGCAAATATGAAGGAGACCTACAGCTGAATCAAAAAGGCAAGCAGAAAATTAGCAAAGAACTTGAAGTCTGAATTTCTCCAAGTAGAATATCTAAGTGGATAATAGAAACATTACAACATGCTCTGCATCATCAGGGAAATAAAGGTCAAAACCACAATGAGAAGTCATTTCATATCCACTAGAAAAACTGTGATTCAAAAATTAAAATGCATTTGGACAAGGAGTTGTAACTTAAAGCTTTGCAAAGCTTTGTGGCAATTTCAAACAGTGATGTCACTGTGGAAAAATACACTGATTCCTCAAAAAAATTGTCACTGAATTAATAAATGATTCAGCATTTCCACCACTGATGTGCACACAAAGAAACAACAACAAAATGCTAAAACAGCTATTTGAGTGCTACATCACTGTCAGGTGAATGACAAACAAAAATGTGATACATATAACCAATGATAAACTATCTGGGGTTACAAAAATGTAAATATAAATAGACATAGACTACAATAATGATGAACACTGAAGAGATACTTTGTGAAAGAAACCAGTCATTAATAAGCCACAGGTGTCAACAGAGACAAGAATTGGAGAGGTGGTTTCCTGGGACTATGGGAAGGGAAGAAAGATTTTCATGAGTTTTAGTGTGTTCAGACAATCCATGGTAGTGATTGTTGTACATCAATGTGAGTGCTCTTAATAGCACAAAATTATGCACTCAAAAATGTTTGCAATGAGTATATATATATATCTTTACCTAATATATAAGCAAAAATTTTTAAATGAACTTCAGTTATTTTAAACTTGGATGAACAAATGTATTTTTTGTTTAATTAGGTAGAATCCTGAGTATTTATTCAGCAATAGATATTTAATTATGGTATGAACTTTAAAAATTTGTAAAAATAAATTGAGAACAGTAAATTATTCTTTAAGTGCCATTTCAAACCAAAATGAAAAGAACAGATTAGACTGATAACCTCACGTATCAGGATGTTGCAATAACTAAGTTATTAGCAAGTAAAAACATTCTATGTAAAATCACATGATACTACAATAATTTGTCATTAATTCACATTAATTACTGAGAGTTCTCAGAGAAGGAACTGTCCCTCATGGCCTTTGCAATATTATTATTTTTTAAAATCCAATACTTGCTTTTGATTGAACTTGCACATTTCACAGCATTCTTGAACTGCTAAACCATGCCTGAGAATCTGAAGAAGGAAATGGTATAATGGACAGTTCCAACTACCCATCAGTTTATTAAAACCTGATCCATATGCAACTCATTGAGTTGCTTAGAAACTCTATTTCTCAAAGCTGGTTTTGAAATCACAATCCTCCTTCTCAGCATACTGACAAAATAAGATTTCAGCTGTGTACCACTACACCTGGTGATTGAAAAGCATTTTGAGAATTTTACAATTTTTCATATAATTATAACAAGTATTTAAATTTAAGTCTGTTGCAGGTCTTCCAAATGTCAAGGACACTATGTCATGAAATAAATCTCTTTGTATTCATCCCAGTTAATTCCACAAAAGCATCTCACTATGAAATTTTGTGGGAAAATTCATGTGTGAAATAAAATGTGTCTCAAGCCCCAAGGGATTACTTGTAATGGGTTTTGGCATCCAAATTATGTCATCAGTACAGCAAAGGATCTTTTAATTCTCATTTAATCAAAGGATCTTTTAATTCTCTTCCTACTGGCTCAGCTACTCACCTATCAGAAGGTGGCCATCCACGTGCCAGCTATATACCAACACTATTGCCCAGAAGTGGTAGGCACATCCTGACAGAAATACTATGGCCCTCCCAGAAGTCTGATTTCTGCACTGATGTACTCACCAGGACTGAACTCTACAGAGAATGTCCCCACCCCAGAAAAGTTGCATTCACTCATATGCTTCACACTGGGCAGTAGCAAGCAGGCAACTCTTGCCTTCAGCAAATGGATTTATCACATAAAAATTCTGACTGCATCAGGTGGTTACAAACCACTATGCAATATTTCTATTTAATCAGAAATATCAAAGTAGGCAATTTCCAAAACGTCTTATTAGGTGGAATGAAAGTTTTCAGTACTGCTGGGGAGCTTTCAAAACTATTTTTCAAAGACTAAGTGCATATTTGGTAGCTTAAGCTGCATTTATTGAAAACAGAAGTGCTACAGCACTGTCTTTTGACCATTTGTTTCTAAATGAACAGTATGAGATGCACTCCTAAAGGCTGGTAACAGAGATAGCAGTGACAATCACCCCATCTTTAGCATGTTTGATACATTTAATATTTGGACACAAGTATGTAAGAAACTCTTATCTATGTCCACACAAGATCCAAGACACTAGAATACTAGAGTGTGGGTGAGGTTTAACCCAGTACAGTCCAGTGAAAACCTTACCCTGAGCAGAAATCGCTTTCTCCACAGCATGTACTGTACAATGGAGATCTGGTTGAAGGCTTTAGGTAGAACCTGAAGTAGAGCCACAGGCATCTTCTGACACTTGTCAAAGGCCATTTGGTTCTACTCTAGAGATTGTTCTCATGCATGTTCCAACAATATGCTATCAAATTGTTCCAAGTCAAAGCAAAAATGGCCTTAATGTGGACCACCAAAAAAGCACTATTGCCACAGTCTGGCTGGGCACAATGCAGGAGCCACTTGTCAAAAGAAACAAACTTTATTTTTAGAACACACACACCAAACCACACAGCTCCCCAGGAAAACCTTCAGAGCCCATCTGCCACCACCGGCTTCCCACAAGCCTCTCCACCTCCCCCACTCCTCCTGCTCTTGAGGCTGATGGGCTGGGTCGCATGGACAGAGCCAAAAAAGTCCCCCAATGAGCAGCTCCGTGGTCTGAAAGGGCAGGGAAACAGCCCAATGAGCATCACCACAGAGGAGCCAATCAATTGGCAGCTAGAAGTTTGCTGGGGCCTCTGTGAGCCAATCATCAACTGGTAGCTAGAAGTTTGCTGGCAGCTGGAAGTTTGTTGGGGCCCCTTTGGCTGTGGCTCTCAACACACTATCCAAATAAAAATTACTAAGAGATAAAAAAATCATTCAATCCTCAACCCTTTTTCCCACTTGATGGACTCATTTTTGGTTAAATATAATTTGTAGTATCTGCAGACTACAACTGAAACCTTAAATTATAAATCACAGCCATTCATAGATGACATGAATACAGTTCATGCCATGGTGGCATGTTTCAGGAAGTATAACACAACCAGGGAAACCTGCAGAGTCTTCCCTGAGGTGAGACACATGGCAGGTCAATGTGGATCACTGAAATCTCACTCTTACAGCAGATGAGAAGCCAGGTTCTCTGCTGGAAGCCACGCTCTTTTTTCTTTGCAGGGTACCCAGGATAGGGGAAGAGTGTGTAAAGGCTCCACACGTCAGGCAGAGTTGCCTACCCTGTGGCACACACCTGGGAAACCTCAGAGAAGTGTACCATGGTTCCACAGTAAGGTAAGATGCCCTCACCATGGCAAAGACCTGGGATCAGGTTTTCAGGAAACACACAGGATCTGGGCATAGTAGCTTGTGTCTGTAATCTCAATGCCTATAGCATAAGAATTGAAATTTTAAACTAAGCCTCAGAAACACAGTGAGGCCCTCTACCAAAATAAAAAATAAAAAGGGCTAGGGATTGGTTTCAGAGCTTAAGCACTTCAGACTTGATGATGTTGATGATGTAATTTTTCTCACCCCCTCCATTCTCTGACCCTAAGAATTATATCCAAAACCTCTCACAATTTTTTCTTTTGTCACAACATATATAAAAAGTCATGAAATATTTAAGGAGAAAATATCTGAACTAAACATGGGCCTGGAAAAAAGCTTTTTAAATTATGAGACCAGAGTTTTAAATATCTTTTATTTGCTGAGTCCTTTATTGGAAAAAGTAGACTAAATGAGAGAACACATACTTAAAGAAAATAGAAAAATGAAAACTCTAAATTTTTTCCATATATTTCTATGTATAAAACTATATTGCATACAAGATTTTACACACAAGTGCATGCACAGTATATATAAGATTATGTCATAATGTTTGAGAGTTGACTACAGATGCAAATAAAAAAACCCTTAAAAACAGGAAAATTAAATCTAATAATAAGAGATTTAACCTAGAAAGATATGAGGCTCTCTTGTCTTCATGCTGATGACATCCTTATGCCTACTCCAGGATGCATTGCATTACCTATGAATATACAGAGGAGAACTGAAGGAACACATATTTTCCACACCTACAATCATTTTCTCAAAAATAAAAGTTGATTGCTGAAGGCACTGCACGACTATATCAGGGGGAGGCAGGAGAATACAAGTTCAAATCCAGCCTCAGCAACTTAGGACCTAAGCAATCCAATTAGACCATGTCTCAAAATTGAAAAAAATATATATAAATAAAAAGAACTGTGATTTGGCTCAGTGGTTAAGTATCTCTAGGTTGAATCTCTCATAACAAAACAAATAAATAAATAAATAAATAAAATAAAAAGTTCTACAAGTCTGAAAAACTCCAACTGGATCTACATCAACTGAAGGTCTCACTACATTTCTACATACAAGGCTTGTCTACACTGAGTTTTTCCATGATGCTCAAAGGGACATGAAAAGTTGAAAGTGTTACAACCTATTTTAAAGAGCAGAAGTTTTGTCCCTGATATGAATCATTTTATATTACAGAAACTGGGAAAACTGAATAAAGCCCCACATTGCTTATCCACAGGATTTTTTACAGTATGAATGCATTCATAAAACTAAACAAATTAGAACACCTGAGCCTTTTTATTCCTTACATGCATAGGATGTATTCATTTTGGCCCGAGTCTTTCCAAAAGAATCTTCTCAGTCCATAGAGGAAACCGAAAATATAAGAACACTTCCCACATTTCTTATATTCACAGAGCTTCTCTACATGAGTAGTTTCATATGTGAAAAAAAAATAGTCAGAAATATATTTTGATCGGTTGTAGCAAATCTCCCAGATTCAGAGGGCTTGTTTTCCAGTGTGAGGGAAATGACTTTGAAGGCAACAAAGAAAATGGATTGATTTGTCATATTTTTTATATTTAAAGAGTTATTCAGTCAGATGTGGTGATATATGCCTTTAATCTCAGAGATGGGGAGGCTAAGGCTGAAGGATCACAAGTTTGAGGCCAGTTTCAGCACCTTCACAAGACTCTAAGGAACACAATAAATAACTATCTCAAAATTAAAAAAAAAAAAAAAGAAATACCAATGTTGCTCAGTGTTAGAGTTCCACCAGGCTAAAGCTCCATTACTATATGTGTGTGTGTGTGTATGTATAAGTATATATGTATGTATATATATATATATATATATATATATATATATATATATATATATATATATATATATATATTTGGCAGTGAGCCTTTTCTTGTCTTTGAAGGTGGCAAGAAATACTGATTTAACCACATTTCACATTCAAAGGATTTTTCTCCAGTAAATTTTCTACATATTTATGAGGGAAACAGTAGTAACAGTAGACTTTGCCAATTGTTTTCATGAGTAAAATCTCTCTACAGTATGTGTTCTTCAATGTGTGTAAAGATGAGGTGATGTAGCAAAGGCCTTTTCACATTTTTGATATTCATAGGGCATCTCTACAGTATGCAATTTTTCATGTTGGTGAAGGTTAGAGGATGTAGCAAAGGCTTTACCACATTGTTGACATTCATAGGGCTTCTCTCCAGTATGTGTTCTTAAATGATTTTGAAGGTAAGTGGACCGAGTGAAGGCTTTACCACATTGTTTACATTCATATGGCCTCTCTCCAGTATGAGTTCTTTTATGTGTTTGAAGGTGAGAGGACTGAGTGAAGGCTTTTCCACACTGCTCACATTCATAGGGCCTCTCTCCAGTATGTGTTCTTAAATGATTTTGAAGGTAAGAGGACCGAGCGAAGGCTTTACCACACTGCTTACATTCATGGAGCTTCTCTCTTGTATGAGTTTTTACATGTATGTGAAATTTACAGGATTTAGCAAAGGCTTTTCCACATTGTTTGCATTCATAGGACTTCTCTCCAGTATGTGTTCTTTTATGGTTTAGAAGACTATAGGACTTAGTGTAGGCTTTGCCACACTGATTACATGCATAGGGCTTCTCTTCAGTGTGAGTTATTCCATGTCTGTAAAGATCACTAGATGTAGCAAAGGCTTTTCCACACTGCTTATATTCATAAGGCTTCTCTCCAGTATGCGTTCTTCTATGTTTCTGAAGGTCAGAGAACTGAGTGAAGGCTTTGCCACACTGCTTACATTCATGGAGATTCTCTCTTGTATGAGTTCTTACATGTACTTGAAATTGACAGGATCTAGCAAAGGCTTTTCCACATTGTTTGCATTCATAGGGCTTCTCTCCAGTATGAATTCTTTTATGGTTTAGAAGATGAGAGGACTGAGTGAAGGCTTTGCCACACTGATTACATTCATAGGGCTTCTCTCCAGTGTGAATTCTTTCGTGTCTGTAAAGACCACCGGATCTAGCAAAGGCTTTTCCACACTGCTTACATTCATAGGGCTTATCTCCATTATGTGTTCTTTTATGGTTCAGAAGATAAGAGGACTGAGTGAAGGATTTCCCACACTGCTTACATGCATAGGGCCTCTTTCCAGTGTGAGTTTTTTCATGTTTATGAAGCTGATGGGATCTAGCAAAGGCTTTTCCACATTGTTTACCTTCATAAGGTTTCTCTCCAGAATGTGTTCTCTGGTGTATTCTGAATAAACAGGGATGAGCAAATTGTTTCCCACATACCTTGCATTTAAAACGTGTATTCCCACTGTGCCTTATCGTGTGAGTTGGAAGACTTGTGAGTGTAATGAAGATTTGATCACCTTGTTTATATTCATAGAATCTTTCCAGAATGAGTTTCTGCATGTCTCCTCAAAAAAGATGGGAAAGGAAAGGCTTTCCCACATACCTCACATTTAAAAGGTTTGCCTCCACTGTGTGTTCTCATGTGTCTTTGAACACCTGGGAGAGAAGAAAAGGCTTCACAACATTTTTGACCTTCATGGGGTTGCCATCCATAAGTTTTTTCATGTCTTTGAATGTCACTGGGACAACTGATGTCTTTCCCACATACTGTACTTTCATAAGGTTCATCTGCAGATTGTATTAACATTTGTCTCTGAACACTTTCAAGAGAAACCAGAGATTGCCTGTACTGTTTAAATTCACATGGCATTTCTTCACATTCCTCATGCTTGTAGAATTTGATTCCAGAGTGAGAACTCATCTGCCTATAAAGGAATGAAGGGCATATGAAGTCTTTTGCACACATGATGCAGTCATTTGGACTTACTCTATTACACTATTTCTATGTCCAGTTGAAAATTGGAATCTCATTGAAAGTTTCCCCAAACTATCTTCTTTGCCTTTGAATTTCAAGATATAACTTCTTTGAAGAACAATACTCACATTATCAGTGCTTAATTCATGCATGATTTTCTATTTATTTATAGGTTTTAGGCTGAAATTACTACTAACATCAGGTAAAGGCTAGAATAAGCTATCGTTACTACTAACATCAGGGAAAGGCTAGGTTTTCTGACTTGTACAAAGTGCCTAAATCTAAAGAAATTGAAAGAAAGTAATCTTTTTCAACATAGCTTCCTTATGGCTAATATTCAAATAGTGTTATTCACATACACAATTCCATACCACTTTTTGCATGTCAACAACTTTGAAAAGACTGAATGTCTTTTACAGTTATGTAAATATTTTTGGTAAAAAATGTAAGAAAATAAGTACATTTCAACTTGTGCATATTTCTTTGGTTGGTTTGTTTTAAAATTTATATGATATTCTCAGATTCCCTCCAGGATTTCTCTTGTGACTATAATTACCTTAGATTGTTTCCAGAATTTTCGACCTGATCTTCAATTTTCTTGTCATTCCATTTGTTTCCTAAAATGACAAACCAGAAAAAACTTTTATAAATTTTGAGGAACTAGTAATGCCTTTACGTGCTCTTTATGCTAAATAATTCACCAACTGATTGCCTTTTCAAATTCTACATAAATGATCAAAATCTTCATAAGTTCTCTAGTTGATTAATTAAATAATCATCAATATTACCTATAAATGCCAGGTTTCTGAAGACTTCCAGCATCACGTCTATGTAAAGGTTCTTCTGAGATAGATCCAGCAAATGCCACTCTTCCAGAGTGAAGTTCACAGCCACATCCTCAAAGGTCACTGAGATCTTAAAAATGCCACAAATGTGTAGTGTAGTCCAGGATACACTGACAGCTTCATAAATCTATACTTAACATGCATGCTATTCAGATGATTCTCTCACCTTCTGATTAATTCTACAATTTGGTTCATCAAATCTTTGTGGCACTCAATTCTTCTCAGACATTCCAACACTTGAACTGGGCCACTTGGAAGGCAAAAAGCAAAGTGTTTTATACCGTTCCTTTGGTAAGTTCACAGTAAGTAAGGTGGGCTCCTGGTTCACTCCTCACTTCTGGGTTGGTTGCACCTCTATTAAATAGGTGTCTTATAAATACCTCAATGGAACAAAGATGTCACCTTGTCCCAACAACAACGTTAAAAAGTTTTGAGACTCAAACAGGTCTTCTTAATAAACAACAGGAACTACTATTCTAAATCTCATTGCAACAATGAATGTCCAACAGTTGAAAAACTCTTATGAATAGAAGTCAGTTCACTACCATAGGAACATTCATGTACCTCATGGCCACGTTCTGAACAAAACTCTTTGAGCAAGGATGCACCACATGTACAATGGATGTCTGTTGTGAAAGAGTTTTCTAGTGCCTGTAATGATGCTGGTGCAAATAAACCTAAGGTAAAAGCATTTCCAGATTGTGGTAAAGCAGCAGGGTTGCAACCCAGAATCATCACCTATCTAACACAGTTTGGGTGTGAAACAGGTCACTCCATGTACATCTGTGAAAATGCTGTGAATTCTGTCTCCACAATGACAGAAAAGCCAAAAAGATTATCTAGCAGAATGTGCCCCTGCCACTGATACACAACCATACTCAAGGACTTAAAACAGGTGACCTCCTAAGCAGCATAGTATCAGCAGAGGTGAGCAAGAGACCCAGAGGAAGCTTTCAATGTGCTGTTCTTCTCAGCATGAAAAGATTACAGACACCAGGTGTCTTGGACACAGATCACAAAGATGGTCCAGGCAAACTGGAATCTAGTTGGCAAAGGGCATGACATACCACTATTCTGTAGAAAAAAAAAGTCCATTTATTATACATTCAAATGTGAAAGACTAAAACACTTTTAAGATGATTACAAAAGGTTTAAACTATTTATTTATTTATTTATTTCGGTGGGGCAAAATAAAAGAAAAAAAAAAAGAGCAGAGATTGAACCCATGGCACTTAACCACTGAGATACATGCTCAGCACACTTTTCATTTTAAGGCAGTACTCACTAACTTGTTCAGGCCCTAGTAGGTGGCTGCGGTTAGCATCTAAAATAATGATTCTCCTCCTTGAGTCTCCCTAGCTGCTGGGATTACCAGCAGGCACCCCTGCACCAGTGAAAATTTAGTTTTTAAAAAAACAATAAGATAAACAATTTTATAAAAATGATATGCAGTAAATACAAAGATAAGCATGCATACCAAAATGATACAACAGGGGGCTGGAACTATCACAGTACTGCAATGAAATAGAACAGAACAGAAAGTCGGGAAACATTTTGATTCTGTCATAAGCTAGAAGGTAATAGAACCCCAAAATAACCTAACACACATATAGCCAATTGATCTTCAAAGAAAGAAAGTTATTTACATCCAAGATTGAAATGGTTCCAGGGAGAGAGAGCTGCTCCACACATACCTCCAGAGAAAAGTGGAAACACAAGCAGAACCATCAGAACAAAAACATCACCATGGCCAAAAGCCATGAAAGGATCCCAACAGCTCCATAAAGCAGTCACAAGGAAGAATGGAGAGCAGCAAGCAAAGTGTGACCTTCTCTAGCCCTTCAGACTGACCCTCTCTGGTACAGGACAGAGGCCCAACATCCCAATGTGAGAGCATGGTCACTGTCTCCAGAGTGCACACAGCAGATCTGATGTAAGTTTGGTCAACTGAAACTAAAATCATTATGGAACTATATTAATGTCTAAAACAAACTCTCCCTCTTCTGTTTCAGAAGTGGTTATTTTGAAAAATGAGCAGAAATTCCTTAAAAGAAATTAAGTAAACAAACAGCCTGCATTAGAAAAGTATAGCAAATCATTGTTTACTCTCTCAACCATCAACTAAAATCTGATTAAAAAGAAGCTTCAGAGAGAGACCAGACTCCAGAATTCCTGGGTTAAATTTTATATTTATGTATTTGTTTGTTTACATTTTATACCAATGATTTAAAGGGGCACTTAACAAATGAGCAATTTTAAAATATTATTTCGAATTTGAGAAAAAAAATTCTAAGTAGCTCAGCACGTAAGTTGTTGAGGATGGCTTTGAACTTGGGATCCTCTTTTCTAACACTCCTCAGTGGCTGGGATTACATGTATGTATCACTGTGTCAGCCATGAGCTAAACTTTACAAATAACTGTCTGGAATTATTAATGTGCACGGACCTGAAACAAAGTAGAAATACATCAGGCAGAAACATACAAAACTGTCCAGAACAAGGAAGATTCTGCAGTTACACTTTGAGACATCACCACAAGTCTATAGGGTCTGACACCACACAGCAAAGCAGCAGACAGCAGGGCTTCACTGGCCATTCAACAACAGCAAAACACACAGTCTTCTCAGGATCACAGCAACACTCCCCAGAATAGGCCACATTCTGAGCCATAAGCCTCACCTCGGCAAGTGTGCAACACCAGTGAAATCCTAAGTATGCTCAAAGAACATGGGAGCAAAGCAGAAATGAAATTAGAAGCAGCTGGAAAGCCTCCAGGAAATGGGAGATGCAACACAGGACTCTAAACAGACTCAGGAGAAAGAGGTGATGCAAGGGAAAACTTGACTTTGTTTAGAAAAATAATGAAATGTAAAAGTCCAACATGGGAAACAGCATAGATGTTGTGTCAGTGGTATCTACAGCATCCAAAACATTATCTAAGGGATCAAAAACACATTTCAGAAAACGAGAGAAAAAAAAGCAATCATTAAACCTTCCACTTAAAAAAACAAGAGAATGAAAAGCAACATAAGTATAAATTAAGCACAGGCAAATAACAGAAAGGGTATTGATGAAACCACAATCAGGAAGTCATCAGTCTGCAAAACCAAGTTCTTCATAAGATCAGCATCACTGATAAATTGATAGGAGGATAAGGAAACAGAGCACAGGGGTGAGGTTATGGCTCAGTAAAGAGCTTGCCTAGCACCAGTGAAGCACTGGGTTCAATCCTTACCACCACATCAAAGGAAGTAAATTAGTCTAAGGTATAAGAAATACTATGACATTAAAGTAAAAAGACAACAGAGGACAGAGAAACTACACATTAGAATTAAAAGAGCCATTGTTACCATTCATGGGCCCTTCAAAAATATCATGAACATGTGCTCGATAAAAATTAGATAACTTAGAGGAACTGGCCCAATACTTTGAGAGAAACAATCTCTTATAACTTACACAGAAGTACAAATACACAAAACAGATGAGCTCATGCCTACTGAAGAAACTGACTCAATAACTGATTACTATCCAAAAGAAAACATAGGTACTCCTAGTGTCACCAGTTGCTGTGTGCGCATGGAGGACCGAGCTAGCTCACAATAAACACCTCTTTGCTGCTTAAAAACAAAAACAAAAACATAGGACTCTGATACATCATATAGGCTTCCAAAAGGCAAATAGGAATAACCACCAAATTTTCTACATTTCTTTTCTACCATGAAGAAGCAGAAAAAACAATTTCCAGTTTCTTCTGAGGCACATGTTACAATATTAACAAAATGAACATGATTAAATAAGGGAGCTATGAATTACTCTCATGGTCATAAAAGCTAAATACCTCCACAAACATTACTTAACTAAATACAAAAATGAATAAAAAGAATCATACAACAATTCCAAGAGAGAATTATTACACCTATGCAAGGTTGATTAAAAATTTAAAAACTAATTAACATCATCCATGACAATAGAAAGCTAAGTAATAAATATCATGGTTATATCAATAGTAAAGAAAAAAGTTGAGAATAATGAAGAAATATACCGAAGGTCAGAAAATCACAAATTTCTCCAGAGAGACACATGAACATTTACCCTATGTGAAATAAATCAAAGAATTATGAACATCAACAAGATGATATCAGGGTTGTAAAGCACAAGGTTGACAAATAGGAAAATTGTTATCCTGACGGCAGCAGCAAGCTGAGCACAGAGGCAATGCCAGGGATCCCTGAACTAGTTGAACTATTTGCAGTGACAAGAGTCAGGAGGATCCCAGCTTTGTGGCCAGCATGGGCTGTTTTACAAGACTGTCTCTAAATAAATAAATAAACAAAAAAATAAATAGTACTAAAAATGTAGGTTAATGATAGAGCACCCTTGAGTCCAACACCCAGCACCAGAAAACAAAACAAAATATTAGCACAAACATATACCAGTTATATAGCACACATACACACAAAGAAAGAAAGCAACACTCATATATAAAACTGAAAAAAAATCTGTATGACAAAAAGTGCAAGTTTTTAAGGAGAGAAGAAAAGACCAGGCAAATATGTGGAGATATTTCATGTTCATATGGGAGAAGCTTCAGTGTAATCATCAATTATTATCAATTTTGTTATGGATTCAATAAAATCAAAATAAAATACCTTTTATGTTTCATTTACAGTCATAAAAGACCCATAACAAAAATCACAATAATGAAAAATAATTTCAGAAAATGGACATTATCTGAGGTTGAAACTACTAAAAGGCTACAATCATCAAGATAGTGTGGTATTTGGCACAGTAGAAATATACTCCACTGGTATTTGACAAATAAGCAAAGGAGAAATCACTGCAAAATATACACTCTAGAAAAGTGTTGGCAAAGCAACTGTACATTAGCATGAAAAGAAATGGAGAATAGTTCCTTCACAAATGTCACAAATTCGGCTCCCAGTGGAGACTCAGTTTACAAATATGACACAGGGCTGGAGCTGCAGCTTTAGCAAAGTACCTGGCTGGCACTTAGGAGGTTGTGGATTCTCTACCTAGCACCAAAATATTGCCTGTACATCCTCCAAATAAATTCAAAATGTAGAACTTCAAAAAATAACACAGAAGTACTTACAAACAAATATAGACTTGGCATGAAAGCTTCATATGCAATATGAAAAACATAATCTGTGAGTGAAAGACTAGTAAACAGAACTATCAAATTGAAGTTTCCATTTTTCAAAAGATAAACTTAAGACAATAAGAAGACAAGCAGAAAAACTGGAAAAATGTTTTCAGAACACATAATAACAATGGACTGGTGTTCAACATACATGAACAACAACTTAGTAAGAAAGCAAGCAACCAACTTAAAACTTGGCAGAAGATCTGAAGAGAAACTCACACAGGCAGCACAGAAAGACAGTGAAAACGTAAATCATCAAGAACTCTTTCCCTGTTCATGTGAATGGAAAGGGAACAGATACTGTGGAAGACACTCATGTGCTTACAAAATCAATATTGTGCACTCTACAATTAACTCAGGGGCACCTTTCAAGAAGTGAATGGAAAAACTACAATGTTACTACACAAAGAATATCACACATAAAATGAGCTCTCCAGCCTGGAAAGATACAGCGCCCTTCAATGCACACTGGTAAGTGAAAGAAGCCAGTCTCAAATGGCCAAGTGCAGTAAGACTCCAAGTCAACATAGTTCTGAAAAAGGCAACCTTATGGAGGAACTGGCATGACAATGGGTGCCAGAGACTTAGGGCATGTGTAGAGAGGAAAGTTTGAAAAGTAAGAAGTGAAAAAAAGAAGAATCACAAATTCTCAGGGCAGTGAATCTCTTCTGTATGACCTTGTCATGTAGAATACATGGCACACACACAAGGATATCACAAAGAGGAGGAAACCTAAGGTAATGTATGATTTGGACTGATGATCATGTGTTGCTTCATTCGCACTCTTCATCAAATACACTCAACTGGATCATTAACTAACAAACATCCTACACCAATGCCAGATGTTGAAAACAGTGGAGACTATAAGCTGGATAAAAAAGGGTGTATGATACTATGTGTAATGGCTCACTTGAATTGTCGCCTTGATTGGATTCAGAGATGCTGATGATAATGAAACTTTTGAGTGGTTCTATGAGGGTGTAACTAGGAGTGATTGCCATGTGGGATACCACAATGGATAATGTCCCTAGATGTGTGCATCATCAACTAAATAGGATGATGGCTTGGATGGAATAAAAGTTGGAAGAACAAGGCAGCAGCATCAGAGCAAGCTGGATTCTTTTCAGATGGCTTTTCCTCTGCTGCTGTGATCACCTGAAGATATCAGACTTTCCCTTCTTCACTCTTCCAAGCAGATTCTGCCAGGATATTTCCAGGGAGTGTCCAAAAGCACTGGATCACAGACTAGGGTACCACCATCAAACCCTCTTTTTCTGAAGCTTAAGTATCTTGGACTGCACATCTTCTACTTCTATAGCTCTCAAGCCTGAAAATGGCCATTGTGGACTATCCAGCTTCTGGTCATGTAACATAATCTAATAAATATCCTTTTAAAATTATTCTTCCTCTCCATTCTGTTCATCTAGAGAACCCACTACACAATAAAAGCCTACAACTACTCTAAGAAATGACTTAATTCAATAAAAAAGTAGATAAACCACACCATGGAATATTCACAAATTATACATAAGAAAAAATATTATGTAATAAATACACTTTCCATAATAACGCAAGAACAAAGAAAAGTGGATCACACACACACACACACACACACACACACACACACTATTGAGAAAAGAAAGAAAATGGATTTTCAATACTGTTTTCATCTGGAGAAATGGGTAATTTGTTTTTAAAAGTCATTATAATGGGATTCATCCCAGGGATGTAAGGTTGCTTCAACACACAGAAATCAAGAAACATAATTCATCCTATTAATAGAATTAAACACAAGAATCATATGATCTCAATATATGCAGGAAAAGCATTTGACAAAATACAGCATAACTTCATGTTCAAAACACTACAGAAAATAGGGACAGTAGGAAAACACCTCAACATTGTAAAACTATATCTGCTAAATCCAAGGCCAGAATCATTCTAAATGGGAAAAAAATGAAAGCATTCTTGATGAAAACTGGAGCAAGATAAGGATGTACTTTTTTACCACTTCTATTCAACATCATCATTGAAACTCTAGTCAGAGCACTTAGAAGAAAAGAAATTAAAGGGATACAAATAGGTATACAAGAACTCAAACTATCAATATTTGCTAATGACATGATTATATATCTAGAAGATCCAAAAAATTCCACCAGAAAATATAAGGGTTTCATAAATGAATTCAGCAAAGTAGCAGGATATAAAATCAACAACCATAAATCAAATGCATTCCTATACATCAGCAATGAATCTTCTTCAATATAAATTAGAAAAACTATTCCACTCACAATAGCCTCAAAAATAAAACAAAATACCTGGGAATCAATCTAACAAAAGAGGTGAAAAACCTCTGATTTAAAATATAGAATACTAAAGAAAAAAATTGAAGAAAACCTCAGAAGATGGAGAGATCTCCCAAGATCCTGGATAGGCAGAATGAATATTGTCAAAATGGCCATACTACCAAAAGTGTTATGAGATTAATACAATTCCTATTAAAATTCCAATGAAATTCTTCATAGAAATAGAAAAGTCAAACATGAAATTTATTTGGAAAAATAAGAGACTCAGAATAGCTAAAGCAATACTTAACAAGAAAAGTGAAGCAGGAGGCATCACAATACCAGACCTTAAATTATACTTCAGAGCTATAGAAAAAAAACAATGCTGCAAAATATTGGCTTCAAAATAGATTTGTAGACCAATGGTACAGAATTGAGGACACAGACACAAACCCACTTAAATATAGTTATATCATACTAATCTAAGGTGCCAAAAACTTTCAGTGGAAAAAAGAGAGCCTATTCAACAAATGGTGCTGGCAAAACTGGAAATACATATGTAGCAAAATGAAATTAAACCTCTATCTCTCAACCTGCACAAAAATCAACTCAAAATGGATCAAAGACTTAGACACTATTATCAGAGATTTTGCGCCTAACAGAAGGAAAAATAGGCCCAAATCTTCACACATTAGCTTAGGATCTGAGTTCCTTAGCAAGAATCCTAAAGCACAAGAAGTGAAATCAAGAATCAATAAATGAAATGGATTCAAATTAAAAAGCTTCTTCTCAGCAAAGGAAACAATAATGTAAGAAGAAAGCCTACATGATTGGAGAAAATCTTTACCATATGCACCTCTGATAAAGAATTAATCTCTAGGATATATAAAGAACTCAAAAAACTTTTTTTTTTAAGAGAGAGTGAGAGAGGAGAGAGAGAGAGAGAGAGAGAGAGAGAGAGAGAGAGAGAGAGAATTTTTTAATATTTATTTTTTAGTTTTTGGCGGACACAACATCTTTGTTGGTATGTGGTGCTGAGGATCGAACCCGGGCCGCACGCATGCCAGGCGAGCACGCTACCGCTTGAGCCACATCTCCAGCCCAGAACTCAAAAAACTTAACACCAAAAACTCAATAACCCAATCAATAAAGGGCAAAGGAAATAACAGATATTTCACAGAAGAAAAAATACAACTGATCAACAAATATATGGAAAAAAAGTTCAACATCCCAGGCAATTAGAGAAATGCTAATCAAAACTACTCTAAGATTTCATCTCAGTACTGTCAGAATGACAATCATCAAGAATGCAGGCAACAATAAATATTGGCGAGAATATGGGGAAAAAGGTACACTCAAACATTGCTGGTGGGACTGCAAATTGGTGCAACCACTATGGAAAGCAGTATGGAGATTCCTCAGACAACTGGGAATGGAACCACCATTTGACCCAGCTATCCCTCTCCTCAGTCTATACCCAAAGGACTTAAAATCACCATATAGATAGTGATGCAGTCATGTCAACGTTTCTAGCAGCTCAATTCACAATAGCTAGACTATAGAACAACCTAGGTTTCCCTCAATAGATGAATGGATAAAGAAAAAAATATATATATATTAATGGAATATTACTGAACTTTTAAAAAGACTGTAATTATGCCTTTTGCCAGTAAATGGTTGAAGTTGGACAATATCATGTTAAGCGAAATTAGTCAATTCTATAAAACCAAAGGCCAAATGTTTTCTCTAATATGTGGATGCTAATTTACAATAAAGTCAACGAGGGGGGGGCACTAGGGGAAAATAGTGTTACCTTAGATTAGGTAGAGGGAAGTTATTGGAGGGAAGAAGAGGAGATGTGGGGATGGGAAAGAGTAGAATGAAATAAACATTATTATTGTATGTATATGTGTGACTAAATGAACAATATGATTCTGCAAGATGTACACTCAAAAAAATGAGAAGTTATTTCCCATCCATTTATAATACACCAAATTATATAAATACATCCTACTATCATGTACAATTTTTTAAAACAAATTTTAAAAAAAATTAAAAATATAAACTATTTTCTTCAGATATGGTGGTCAGTGCTTTTAATGCTAACTGCTTGAGAAGCTGAGGCTGGAGGATCTCAACTTTCAGGATAGGCTGGGTAATACAGCCAGATGCTGTCTTATAATAAAATTTAAAAGGGCTGGAGATGAAGAAGAGTAGAATAAATCAGACATTATTACCCTATGTGCATATATGACTACATGACCTGTAAGAATGTACATTATGTACAACCAGAAAATGAGAAATTACACTCTACTTATGTATGCTGTGTCAAAGTGCATTTTACTGTCATGTATAAGTAATGAAAACCAAGTAAAATAAAGAAATAATTTTCTGCAAAAACCAACAAAACAAACAAAAAGGGCTGGGGATGCAGCCCAAGATTCAGTATCCCTAGTACAAGTAATCAACTGCTTTATTTTCTTTAAAGCAGTTATTTTACCCAGACACGGGAGGTGCCAAGTGATTATTCTTTACCCTCAAGTATGATATTCAGAAACAGAAAACAAATGCTTTCAAAAGTGTTATTCTTGCCAGGGATACTGGAACAGGCCTATAATCCCAGGGTCTCAGGAGGCTGAAGCAGGAGGATCACAAGTTGGAGGGCAGTGTACAAAACACTTGGAATAAGATCTCAAAATTTAAAAAGAGGAAAACAAATGCGTGGCTGGGATTCCACTGATAAAGCGTCTCTAGTTTTGATCCCCAATACAAAAACAAAATATTCTTTCCAATATTTCTCTAGAGGAAAAGTGAAAATTAGTAGGCTGTGTTCATTTGAAACACAGGAGGAAGACCAGATATTTATGACGGGAAGTGGAAAAGATGGGACATTTTAGAACGCAGGAGGCAACTGCAATTTGAAAGACCTACAGCAGCTTTTGGAGGAACTAAACTGGGGGAAGGAAAGTGGATTTGGGATCCTGCTTCCTACACGTTTGGAAGAGTGGGGGCGGGCCACCAGCAGGGAGGGGAGGGGAAGCTGGAGTCCTGAGCTGCCCATTCAACAATGGAAGCCACGGGTCTGGGCCCAGGGCCACCTGCCAGCGGAAACTTGGCCTCATGCTCCGCAGTTGACCTCAGGACCAGCCCACCCATAGGGGCCAGAGAGCAGAAGCCCAGTGCCATCCGCCATGGAGGATGAGGCTGCACCCTCTGCACCAACCTCGCGCACCCAACATCCAGCTCACCCCGCGGGACCAGTGGACAGAGGCTTAGGGTCAGCCACCAGGAGGTGACTTCAAGGTTCTACTGAAGCCAGATTTAAAGTTAGGTAGTCAGTGTAGTTAGGTAAATCGGGTATAATATCGAGTGAAATCTAAAATGGAGGCCATGCTGGGAATGACGCAGGGAAAACACAGGACAATTCATGGAATGTGAATGAAGTCCCTGAAAGGCCTTAGGCCAAAGTCCACCTGGAAGAAGTATTAACCAACAGCCCCAACAGATTTGGAGATAGCCCATCCCAGAGAAGTGATAAGCCCATCCCAAAAGGTAATAATTAGGCCCACCTGTGTCCCACCCCTCGGGCCCTCCAACCTACATTTCATCACCAAAACTATAAAAAGGGGAAACATCCGCACTTCCATGGATTCCATTTTTTGGGTCCCCTTCTTCCTCCAGGAGAAGTCTTTTCTGCTGTCCTTTAATAAACTTCTAATCTCTACTCTGACCATGCCTCGGTGTGCTTCTTTGGTGTTATTCTTCAACATCGGGGAAGCAAGAACCCGTCACCGGTCAACAGCGGTAACACTACCATCCAGCCCAACCCCCAGGACCAGGGGACAGGGACCCAGGGCAACCTCCAGAGGAGACTCCTTCAGGCTCTGCAGCTCACCCGTTTGTGGGGCCCCAAGGCAGGTGCTGACCCC